>NW_027456730.1:2152500-2177500 GCF_040206685.1 Ascaphus truei | reverse complement strand
ACACACACAATAAAGACCCCTCCTGAAATACACACACACTAAGCCCGCTCCTCAAAGGTTGTCCTTTAATCAGATCTTACCCGAGGTGTCTCTCTCCCTGGGGAAAGTGCGCCTTTACGCTGGGAAGCTCCTTCCGCTCTGAAATGTCCAAGTATCCGCTCTACAAGTAGCTCACGTTGGGAGAAAACTCCTTGCAGACGCAGTCAGCAGCTGTGCAGGTTATTGCAGTCAGCAGCAAGTGATAACAGCACAAGCCCAGTGACACAGGGCTCAGGTACAGGGCGGTTGGGCTGTAACCACGGAAATCAGGTAGCACATAAACATGGCATTTTTTGAGCTGTAGAATGATGATGTGCGTCACATTCTGGGCTCAGCCCCTGAGCTCTCTCAGCTGCTACCAGCGTGTGATAATAGGAGAGATCCCTATACTGGGATGTGAGAAGAAACATGGTGGCCATTTACTGTAATACTGTGTCCCATAACCTGCTGTATATGAAGTGTCATTTACACTAATTAGTAAAGACGCTAAACATTGAAAAATAGCTTCTGGCAGCTTGGCTCATTTTCTCTACAAATGTTCAATGAGAAAGTTGAATTAAACATCTTGTGATTTTTCAAACGGGCTAAAGTGTTAAAATAAACCCTCTGGGGGGTAAGAGCTTTACCCAAGGCCGTGATCATACCAAAAGCTGCGGCCGCGCGCTCCCTCAGGGCGATGCGCCCGCCCCAAATCTGCACTGCAGGCAGGCGGCATCGAGAGGTGACAGGGAGGCGCAGCCATGACATCACACGAGCGCTTCGCCCTCATTGGCTGAACCGCTCAGTGACGCGTCGCCCGGCAAGATCAAATTCTGAGGTCTGTTCTAAATTGGAGGGCGTGATGGAGCGGGCGGTTACTGCGTGCTCATTGTAATACTGTAGTGTGTAAGGCCTCGTTCAGGGTGCAGGCTTCGGAGGGAGGGCGTGCTGCCGTGCGAGCTGCCGTGGGACACAAAGTATTCAAATTGAATACTGGTTGTCAGGGTAGCAGCTGCCCTGTCTCCGAAGCCCGGAGTTGACGCTGAATACAGTTTCAATAAACGAAAAAATCATTTTTTGAAGCTGCAGCAGCGTCACTGGGACCTCGGCAGCCAATGAAATCATTCTTGAGAATGATTTCATGACTGCAACTGGGATCCCTAAGCTGCCGTCTGTAGCGCCCTCGCCGCCTCCTCAACTCCTGAAAAAGTCTGCTGGGGATGAACACACATCGCCCAGCAGACTGCCGCCCTCCCGAACGCCCTCCCTCCAACTCCTGCCTCTGGCACCCTGAACGAGGCCTTATGGGGGCGCGCGGTCCGACGCTTTAGGCATTCAGCAGAGGACGGCAACTTGTGGCCCCCGAGCCGCACGCGGCTCTTTCCGCCCCTACTCGCGTCTCTCTGCAGGTTGCCGACCCACAGCTGCTGCCTCTCCCCCTCACTATCCTGCCGGCAAACCTAATATGATCCACAGAGGGGGCCTGCTGGGAGGTGTTCGTGCCGGTGCCTGACTGGTAGAAGGGAGGTTCCCCTGACAGGCACCTCTGTGGGCACCTTTCAGCAGGCAGCTCGGCAGGCCCCCTCCACAGGCCTCTAACAGGCTCCCTCCCTCCTCCAGGGCAGCAGCTCACTCAGATCCTCTCTCCCCTATCACTGTCCCCCCTCTCTCTCATCCCCTATCCCTGTCCCCCCTCTCTCTCATCCACTATCCCTGTCCCCTCTCTCTCTCATCCACTATCCCTGTCCCCTCTCTCTCTCATCCACTATCCCTGTCCCCTCTCTCTCTCATCCACTATCCCTGTCCCCTCTCTCTCATCCACTATCCCTGTCCCCTTTCTCTCTCATCCACTATCCCTGTCCCCTCTCTCGCTCATCCACTATCCCTGTCCCCTCTCTCTCTCATCCACTAACCCTGTCCCCTCTCTCTGTCTCATCCCCTATCCCTGTCCCCCCTCTCTCTCATCCACTATCCCTGTCCCCCCTCTCTCTCATCCACTATCCCTGTCCCCTCTCTCTCTCATCCACTATCTCTGTCCCCTTTCTCTCTCTCACTCATCCCCTATCCCTGTCCCCCCTTTCTCATCCAATATCCCTACCCCCCCTCTATCTCTCATCCACTATTTCTGTTCCCCCTCTCTCTCTCATCCACTATCCCTGTCCCCCCTTTCTCATCCAATATCCATGTCCCCTCTCTATCTCTGATCCACTATTTCTGTTCCCCCTCTCTCTCTCATCCACTATCCCTGTTCCCGTCTCATCCAATATCCCTGTCCCCCCTCTCTCTCTCACATCCACTATCCCTGTTCCCCCTCTCCCTCTCATCCACTATCCCTGTTCCCCCTCTCTTTCTCATCCACTATCCCTGTTCCCCCTCTCTCCCTCTCATCCAATATCCCTGTCCTCCCTCTCTCCCACTATCCTTGCCTCTCTCTCTCATCCAATATCCCTGTCCCCTCTCTCCCAATATCCCTGTCCCCTCTCATCCACTATCCCTGTCCCCCCTCTCTCCCACTGCCCCCTCTCTCTCTCATCCAATATTGTGAGGATTCTGGAGTCACGCCGCTCACGGCGTGCTCCTCACTTACCTGCAGCTCTGTCTGGGTCTCCCGCGGCGCACGTGGACTCCGGAGGCAAGCCGCCGACAGCTGTTCCTCCTATGCGCGCGCGCGCACGTCTTCCTCTCTCTTCTGCTCTCGGAGCAGGGCGTGGGTCCGCGCACGCAGCCGATGGCACTGATTCACGGAGGCGCGGCCACACGGAGGCGCTCCTGCCTCTTAAAGGCACAACACCTCTTTTGATGGCCATTACCAAATACATGTGCTACGTGAAGGTGAAAGAAAACGGCGCTAACTCTATTAGTGTACACTAATAATATACAGTGAATATTTTGACCAAATCAATTAATTGTTAAACAGTGATATTGTGTTCAAATAACGTGATAATATTATTAAAAGGTTCAAACCCCCTGCTCAAACCCAGCTGGTGGGGACTGGTTTCGCTAGTCCCACAAATCGTCACTCTCCAGTTGTAATCCAGGGGGAGCATGAAGGGAAAAGAACATAAAACAGGAAAAAACAATCTAAGTGCAGACAATAAAATTCAAGTGATATAAATTCTGCGTTCTTTCTTGGCTCATATGTGATGTCTACTTACAAGATGTAAGTCAAAATCAAGCGGTTTTGACACTCAATGGTCTCTGCTGTGCAGGTATTCCCACCAGGTGATAGGGTCTCCAGCTCTCAGCTCCGCAGCAAAGTGTATGTAAAAGAAATACAGACCATAGTGCAGACCAGTATGATGTAAAAAAACTAGACTTTATGGGGTTTTAAAAATGAACACTTACAATAAAAACAAGTATTTCAGGCATGTACCACAATCATTGTGATCAAAGAGAGAAGATTAATTGGTTTACACTTCAGGCTCACCCGCCTCCTCCGGTGTGACTTGGTGTGGACCACCACTCTCAGGGACTTTGTACCTCCAGCGGTGGGCGCATTGATCCAGGTCTCTCTCCCCTCGTGGGTTCCCTCTTCTGTGGGTCGATCACCTTCCCATAGCAGCTGCCCGCAGGTACTGTGGAGTTCTTCACTGGGATACAGCCTCTCTGATGGATGTTTCAGCTTCACTTTTACAACGATGCGTCACTTCCGCTCCGTCCCGATACGTCACTTCCGGTCGCGGTTCTGTGAGTATCTGTCAGTAAATTTCTCCTCTCTTCTCTCTCCTCTCTGGGCGGCTACCACTCTACGCGTTTCGCCAAAAAAGGGTGTGTGGCTTCCTCAGGAGGAAGCCACACACCCTTTTTTGGCGAAACGCGTAGAGTGGTAGCCGCCCAGAGAGGAGAGAGAAGAGAGGAGAAATTTACTGACAGATACTCACAGAACCGCGACCGGAAGTGACGTATCGGGACGGAGCGGAAGTGACGCATCGTTGTAAAAGTGAAGCTGAAACATCCATCAGAGAGGCTGTATCCCAGTGAAGAACTCCACAGTACCTGCGGGCAGCTGCTATGGGAAGGTGATCGACCCACAGAAGAGGGAACCCACGAGGGGAGAGAGACCTGGATCAATGCGCCCACCGCTGGAGGTACAAAGTCCCTGAGAGTGGTGGTCCACACCAAGTCACACCGGAGGAGGCGGGTGAGCCTGAAGTGTAAACCAATTAATCTTCTCTCTTTGATCACAATGATTGTGGTACATGCCTGAAATACTTGTTTTTATTGTAAGTGTTCATTTTTAAAACCCCATAAAGTCTAGTTTTTTTACATCATACTGGTCTGCACTATGGTCTGTATTTCTTTTACATACACTTTGCTGCGGAGCTGAGAGCTGGAGACCCTATCACCTGGTGGGAATACCTGCACAGCAGAGACCATTGAGTGTCAAAACCGCTTGATTTTGACTTACATCTTGTAAGTAGACATCACATATGAGCCAAGAAAGAACGCAGAATTTATATCACTTGAATTTTATTGTCTGCACTTAGATTGTTTTTTCCTGTTTTATGTTCTTTTCCCTTCATGCTCCCCCTGGATTACAACTGGAGCATTACCAAATACAGTCAGGCTGCTGGGCTTTATGGCTCCTCCCCTGGGACTCCTTCTGGACCTATACCTGCTGTAACCTGGCCTTTCCACACACCTCCACCTTGCTGCGCTGCTATTGGATCCTCTCTCTTATATATACCTTGCAGAGTCACTGACTCGTTGGCTGAGCATAGAACCAGTTGTTCTCACATCTCTCTGCCTCCTTATTCTATTTCGCAGACTTCCTCGTGAACTGAACCGGCTTCCGCTACGTCTTCCTGTACATCTGGCATCCCGAACTCGGCATATGGCTACACGACTCTCCGCACCTCTGGCATCCCGATCCTGGCTTACGGTAAACGACAACGTCCCTCTCTCTAACCCCGGACTTGGCTAACGGCCTCTCTACCTACCGTACCTCTCCTACCCCGATCCGGAATCCCAGACCACTCTTCAATCAAGACGTGCCCTCGTGGCTGTGGGTGGCGTTATTTCCTATCCCACCTCAGCACCGCGGTCCCGTCTCGTTTGTGGTGAGCACATCCTTACATTATGCTCAGCCCAACAAACATGGATCCCGCTGAGGTGGAGCGCACTTTAAACGCCCATACTGCTCTGTTTTCCAGACTAGAGACTTATTTAGACCAAGAAGATAAACGGACGGAGAAGTTGCAGCAAAGCGTCCATGCCCTTACTCTTCAGGTTCGAGCCCTCACTCAGCAACCTTCACCCATGGCAGCTCCTGTACCGGCTAGTCCTGCTCCAACACCTCCGTCTGCCCCGGAACCACGAATTCCACCTCCCAGACACTATGCGGGGGATCCCCAAGGATGCCGGGGTTTCATTAACCAATGTCTCGTCCAATTTCGGCTCTCTCCCTCTCGCTTTGTGTCTTCTGTCTCCAGGGTTGGCTACATCTACTCCCTTCTCACTGACCAGGCACTGGCGTGGGCCTCCCCCATTTGGGAACAACAGGGTGCTATCACACAGGACATCGATCTCTTCGTCGAGGAATTCCGAAGAGTCTTCGATACTCCCGCACGGAGGTTAACGGCAGCTTCTGCTCTTCACCACATAACCCAGGGAGATCGTTCGGTTGCCGTGTATGCAGTGGAGTTCCGCACTCTTGCTGCTGAGACAGGTTGGAATAATGAGGCCCTATCTTCTGCATTCTGGCAAGGTCTGTCTGAAACCCTAAAGGATGAGCTTGCCGCGCGAGATCGTCCCACTAAGCTGGAGGAGTTGATCGCTCTGTCCATTCGTGTGGATCAGCGTCTGCTGGAGCGGAGATACGAGCGTTCTCATAACCGTCAACGGGTTTCAAGAACTCTTGCTCCCTCCTTCGTGGCTCTGTTACCTCCTTCCGGGGACATTCCAGAACCCATGCAGTTGGGAGGCAACAGGCTGTCTCCTGCTGAGAAACAGCGTCGGCGCAAGGCCGGTCTTTGCATGTACTGTGGCAATTCCGGTCACGCTGTACCCCAGTGTCCTCACAAACCGGGAAACGCCAGCTCCCAATGAGATCCCGGAGAGTTTCGTTGGGAATATTGACACTTTCTCCCATCGTCCAGAGCATTCTTCCCACCAGGATAATCTTGCCCATTACACTTTCTGGAGAGGGGTTTCACACTCAGGCACGAGCGTTCATTGACTCCGGTTCTGCAGGTAATTTCATTGATGAGACTTTTGCTAGACTGAATAATATCCTTTTGATCAACAGGAGGACGCCGGTAGGATTGGAGGCCATTGACGGTCGACCGCTTAAACCAGCATTTATCACGCTACAGACGGTGCCTCTTCTACTGCAGTTCGTCAACGTCCATACGGAGATCATTACCCTCGATGTAATCCACACTCCTTCTGCTGAGCTGATTTTGGGTCTTCCTTGGCTTCAACTTCATAATCCTCGCATCGACTGGACGGATCAGGAACCCATCCAGTGGGCTCCTTCTTGTGCCAAGACATGTACCCAGATTTTCCAGAGGATTGGTGGATTGTCTACCCTATCTGAGAAGATTAACTCCTTACCCTCTGTGTACTGGGAATTCCGTGATGTATTCGACAAGGCACGTTCCGAGGTTCTACCTCCGCACCGTTCTTTTGATTGTCCTATTGACCTACTTCCGGGCGCACCGCTTCCCAGGGCAAGATCCTATCCTCTCTCTCTCCCAGAGACAAGGGCCATGAACACTTACATTGCTGAGAACTTAGAGACGGGTTTCATCAGAAAATCGTCTTCCCCGGTCGGAGCAGGCTTCTTCTTTGTCAAGAAAAAGGACGGTTCTCTCCGCCCATGCATAAACTACCGGGGTTTGAATAATATCACTCGTAAAAATCGCTACCCTCTGCCTTTGATTCCAGAACTCTTCGACCGTCTCCAGGGAGCAACTATCTTTTCTAAGCTGGATCTAAGAGGTGCCTACAATTTAGTAAGGATACGAGAGGGGGACGAGTGGAAGACTGCTTTTAACACCCATGATGGCCACTACGAATATCTGGTTATGCCGTTCGGTTTGTGCAACGCACCAGCAGTTTTCCAGGATTTTGTCAACGAGATTTTTCGGGACATTCTGAACTCATTTCTTATTGTTTACTTGGATGACATCCTCATTTTTTCTAAATCCACTCAAGAACACATCAAACATGTTCAACAAGTACTGTTACGTCTTCGGGAGAACCATCTTTTTGCGAAGCTGGAGAAATGTCAGTTCCACCTCAAATCAGTGGCATTTTTGGGTTACGTCATCTCGGACTCCGGTTTCAATATGGATCCAGAAAAACTTAAGGCTATTCTGGACTGGCCTCGTCCGACTACTCTTAGAGCCGTGCAACGCTTTTTAGGTTTTGCAAACTATTATCGACGTTTCATCCGCAATTTTTCGTCCACCGTATCTCCCATAACTGCCCTCACCAAGAAGGGTGCAGATCCTTCATCTTGGTCGGAGACCGCCATTAGGGCGTTTGATCTGCTAAAGAGGGCTTTTGTGTCTGCTCCCATCCTCACCCACCCAGATCCTAAGCTCCCATTTACCTTGGAGGTGGATGCATCGGACATTGGGGCTGGGGCTGTGCTGTCCCAGAGAACATCTCCCTTAGCCAGACTGCACCCATGTGCGTTTTTCTCGAAGAGATTTTCGTCCGCTGAACGGAATTATGATGTCGGGAATAGAGAGCTTTTGGCGATCAAGTTGGCTTTAGAGGAGTGGAGACATTTCTTAGAGGGTACTGAGACACCCATTACCATTCTGACGGATCATAAGAATCTCCTCTACCTAGAAGGGGCACGGCGTTTGAACGCTCGACAAGCCCGCTGGGCTTTGTTTTTTTCATGATTTAATTTTCTCATCTCCTTCATTCCTGGCTCCAAGAATCTAAAGGCGGACGCCCTATCGCGACAGTTCCTGGCGGAGTACAGGTCTGAAGAGCAACTTGAGTCTATTATTCCTTCTAGTTGTATCCTGTCCGCTAATTCGTTTGATATCATGGGCAAGATTCAATCCGAACAGTCACGGACTCATGAGGGACTCAAGGTTCCGGAGGGAAGACTACACGGCACCTCAACACCGCAAGAAGGTTCTCGAGTGGTGTCATTCCTCTAAATCAGCAGGACACCCAGGGATACGGAAGACCAACGACCTGGTTCAACGTACCTTCTGGTGGCCAGAGAGGGCTAAAGATGTGGAGGAGTTTGTCAAAGCGTGTAGTATTTGCGCTCGCAACAAGGTACCTTGGGTCAGACCTGCTGGGCTTCTGCTACCTTTACCCATTCCAGACCGTCCCTGGAACCATATTTCTATGGACTTCATTGTAGAGCTTCCAGAATCCAAAGGAAAAAATACGATTCTGGTGGTCATCGATCGTTTTTCCAAACAGTCGCACCTTGTTCCTTTGAGGGGTTTACCGAATTCCCCCAGGCTGGCTGATGTCTTCATTCAGGAGATTTTTCGTCTTCACGGAGTACCTTCTACCATTGTCTCGGATCGTGGGTCTCAATTCGTGTCGAGGTTTTGGCGTGCCTTTTCCCAGAAGTTGGGGATTTCGCTTCAGTTCTCTTCTGGGTACCATCCACAGACCAATGGGCAGACGGAGAGGGCCAACCAAAACCTGGAACAATATCTTCAATGTTTTATAACTGATACACAGGAGGACTGGGTGGATCTGCTTCCATGGGCCGAGTTTGCTTTGAACTCTCTTCGCAATGATTCTACCCAAGAATCTCCATTCTTTATAAATTTTGGATTTCATCCGTCTCGGTCACCTTTCTCTTCTCTCTCCTCAGGGGTGCCAGCAGTGGACAAGCACGTCTCTCGCCTGAAGGTCTTATGGTCCAAGATTCAGGAGAACTTAAGGGTGGCTACAGGGAGACAGAAACTCCAGGCTGATCGACTTTGACGCCAAGTGCCGGAGTTCGCCCCAGGAGACAGGGTATGGCTCTCGTCCAGGAATATCCGTTTGAAGGTTCCTACCATGAAGCTCGCTCCCAAGTTCCTCGGTCCCTTTACCATAGTTAGGAGGATTAATCCTGTGGCTTACGAGCTACGTCTTCCACCTTCTATGAAGATACCTTCGGTCTTCCATGTGTCCTTACTTAAACCAGTGTTTCGGAGTCCTCGCTTTTCCAAAAATACTTCTTCTCCACGTCCGATTATGATTCAAGGTCAACAGGAATACGAGGTGCAGTTTGTCCTGGATTCTAGAATTTCCAGAGGAGGAGTACAGTACTTGGTTCACTGGAGGGGGTTCGGACCAGAGGAACGTTCATGGATTCCTCACCAGGATCTTCACGCACCTCGTCTTCTACAGGCTTTTCATCGCAAGAATCCCTCCAAGCCTTATCATGGTCGCCCGGAGGTCGCCCCTGAAGGGGGGGGGGGTACTGTGAGGATTCTGGAGTCACGCCGCTCACGCGTGCTCCTCACTTACCTGCAGCTCCGTCTGGGTCTCCCGCGGCGCACGTGGACTCCGGAGGCAAGCCGCCGACAGCTGTTCCTCCTATGCGCGCGCGCGCACGTCTTCCTCTCTCTTCTGCTCTCGGAGCAGGGCGTGGGTCCGCGCACGCAGCCGATGGCACTGATTCACGGAGGCGCGGCCACACGGAGGCGCTCCCGCCTCTTAAAGGCACAACACCTCTTTTGATGGCCATTACCAAATACAGTCAGGCTGCTGGGCTTTATGGCTCCTCCCCATGGACTCCTTCTGGACCTATACCTGCTGTAACCTGGCCTTTCCACACACCTCCACCTTGCTGCGCTGCTATTGGATCCTCTCTCTTATATATACCTTGCAGAGTCACTGACTCGTTGGCTGAGCATAGAACCAGTTGTTCTCACCTCTCTCTGCCTCCTTATTCTATTTCGCAGACTTCCTCGTGAACTGAACCGGCTTCCGCTACGTCTTCCTGTACCTCTGGCATCCTGAACTCGGCATACGGCTACACGACTCTCCGCACCTCTGGCATCCCGATCCTGGCTTACGGTAAACGACAACGTCCCTCTCTCTAACCCCGGACTTGGCTAACGGCCTCTCTACCTACCGTACCTCTCCTACCCCGATCCGGAATCCCAGACCACTCTTCAATCAAGACGTGCCCTCGTGGCTGTGGGTGGCGTTATTTCCTATCCCACCTCAGCACCGCGGTCCCGTCTCGTTTGTGGTGAGCACATCCTTACAAATATCCCTTCTCTCTCTCATCCACTATCCCTGCCTCCCCCCTCTCGTTCTCCCCTCTCTCCCCTGCTCCCCCTTCTCCTCACCTTCCTCCCCTCCCTCTTCTCTCCTTCCTCTCCCTCTGTCTCTCCCAATATCTCGTTTTCCCACCCCTAAGGAACACACACAGTGCGCTGTGCAGTGTGGGGTTTAATGGGGGGAGGAGGGTGGGGGGGTGAGATGTGGGGATTACAAAGGTAAATTGGGGGGGATTAATCGGGGGGGGGGGAGGCTGCTCCTTAAATTTGTCCTGGGCCCCATGATTTCTATTGGCGGATATATTCCAATAAAGAATTTCACTTGTGAGCACATTCACATGTCTTAGACAGGTCTGCAACCCTAATTCTTTATGGGACTCTTATCTCCGTTGGAACCTCACAGGTTTATATATTCTACTCTAATTACGGGTTGCCAAGCAACCAACTGGCTATAAATATCAGGAGCCTTGTCCATTCAGTATCAGCCCTTTGAGAATGTCGCCCTCTGGTGACGAAACGCACCAGGGATTCCAATTGCGCAATTACGTCATTGCAACGCTACGCACACGCACGAGGCAGCATTGAAGCGCGAGATCTACATTGCGGCCATTCAAGTGGGAGAGGCGAACTACGGGACCATATGGACTGAATCTTTGTCGGTGAATTACACCACTGGCCTCCTGTGAACATCATCATCTCCACGCAGCCCTGAGGGAGCTAAGACTTGTGGACGTTTGCAGTGCAGAGACTGGATGGTGGTGATTTATTCACACATTGTTTTATTTGAATTTTACTCTTGTGAGTGTAATTCTCCCCACCCCTTCCCATCCCTTTTAACATTAAATCAACAATATTACGCTATGGGGCGTGCGCTCTCTCTTCTTTCTCTTTTATATACATATATATATATATATAAACACAGAAGAAAAAGAAACCTCTAAAGTAGCACTCAGACAATAATCTGCAAAAATATAAAGGGTACTTTAATTAAATCCAAAAGATAACAGAAATACAAACAACTGACTGATGAGACTGCCTGTCTAAAAAATAAATTGGTGGACACAAAAAAAATGATCAAAAACACAGTGTAATAAACCCAAAAAAAATAAAACTAAAAAAATCGATGCCCTAAGAGAAACCTTGCTCACTGAGGGAAAGAGTAGTTTCCCGCAGTGCAGCAGTACAGACCGGCCGGTCACAAAAGATGTTAATGACTAATAGACATCATAAATCAAAAAAATGCAAAACTGAGAGAATATACACAGAAAAATATATATACATGTGCTGTACTGATAGCAGTGAGAGTGTCAGATACACAGGGGTAAGCCTAATACAATTGTATAATGCTATAACAGGGAAGCCTTGGAATAAAGTCTTGTACAGTGGTTTCTTATGTGGAATACCTCAGAGAAGGTGTTCTCCTGGGTAGTACTTAGCCGTCCAGCTGCACAGCTGCACAGCTGTTCTGAGGTGGGGTTGGATCCCCTCAGAGTTTGTGTGTATTTTTAATAAATTACCTTCCACTAATCCCTGGTGCGCATTTGTGCATTTTTTATTAGCTCTTTGTATCTTGTCCACCACGGCCATTGTTGTCTCAAGGGTAATACACTATTGTGGTGTTTTCTGTCTATTTCTTGTTCCCTTCTCTGAGGTATTCCACATAAGAAGAAAGACGTGTGCTGCTTGGGCCAATATTTACTCGCCCGGGGATTAAATCCACCCGCCCCGGGCGTGTAAATGTATAGGATTGTCGAACACTGAATATATATATATATATATATATACAGTATACATGTAGAGGTATCAGTACCGTGTTAGCCGAGCTTCAATTATCAAAAAATAAATAGATGATACCGTTCTGTGGCTAACGAAATGCTTTTATTTGTGCGAGCTTTCGAGATGACGTCATTAAAAGAAACATGGTTGGCCTCACACCGTGGGAACTCCATCCCATCTCTGATTGGCTCTAGTAGACCATGTGACAGAGGCTTGGGGGAGAACGGATGTGACGTCTTTGAAAGCCTGTCACATGGTACTAGAGCCATGGATAATCTCGTAGAAAAAGAGTAAATGCGCCGCACAGCACCAAAAAAGAAAGTGAAGGCTGATATGGGAAAAGTAAAAAAGCTTTATTTGCACAAGGTGCAAGCGAAACCTCTTGACGCGTTTCGGCCTGGGAGGCCTTTGTCAAAAGAGTGATTCGCTTGCATCATCAGACATCCATTTATACATCAGCAAACTAAGGACAGCTGTACATGTTGTTCAATGCAATGAATATCAGGTGTCCAACATAATGAACATTAACAACCTCAGTGTCAGACCTAGTGCCTGCATGATGAACATAGATGTCAGAAAAACATGTTAAAACAAAAGATATATATGTAAAAAAGACCAATCATTATGACTAAGAACATAAACATAAGTCTAAATGTCTCAGTTAAATATATAAATGACAGGTCAATAAGATATGAATTCTATGCATCTTGAGCTGAAATAAAGCACAAGTAATATAAATCTAAATTTAAGTTTAATCACAAACCCAGAAATATAGGATAGGAGAATCAACGAAGACTCAAAGGTTATAATCGACATTTTGAACATTAATATATATTAGCAACACTTTCATGGTATCATAGTAGTCAAGTTAATGGAAGTTACATTTTAAATCAAAAGTAAATTAAAATATGTAAATAACTCAGAAATAGGGAAAGAGAGGAGGGGAAAAGAGGAGGGGAGGGGGGGGGAGGGGGGGGGGGTTAGGGGAAAGGGGAGGGAGGGGGGGGGGGAGGGAAGGGAAGGGGGGGGGGAGGGGAAAGGGGGAGAGGTATAGGAAAAATAAATCTAATGAAACTAAGTAAATTATTTGTTAGTAAATATATACGTTTCAAAAATCAATCATAAAAAATATATTTAATCATAAAGAAAATGTTTTAGTTCCCACTCTACATTAAGGCCACAAGGTTGCAAACTGTTGAGGGAGAAAACCCATGACATCTCTTTCTTATTTAAACGGTTAAGTCTATCTCCACCTCTTGGGTGGATGGGAATGTGTTCAACACCACAGTAAGAAAAGTTCTTTAATCCCCCAAGTGGACATAATGAAAAATGTTTGGAGACTGGATGGGAGAGATCACGTTTATGAATAAGTCTGACATGTTCAGAGATTCTGACATATAAGGATCTTATTGTTCTTCCCACATATCTTTGTTTACAGCCACAGGTAATGACGTAAACAACATGTGTGGTTTGGCAGTTAATGAATGTATTTATCCGATATTTGCCATTAGGGTATAGTATACGGATTCTTTTAGTTGGAGAGGCATACTTACAATAATTGCAAAAACCGCATTTAAAGAACCCTTTTGGTATGTTCCCAAGTTTAGAATCTTTTGATAAAAACATACTTTTAGATACTGATGTAGCAAGTGTGTTGGCTTTTTTGAAGGCAAATCTAGGACCCGAATTAGTATATTGTTCAAGGTCTGTGTCCATTTTCAGTACATTCCAATGCTTATGAATGATCTGTTTTATCTGGAATGCTTGTTTGCTGTATTTTGTAATGAATAGAGGACTATCCATAATAACTGTTCGTTTATCTTTTTTACTCTTTTTATGGATTAGCAAGTCCTCTCGTTTCATCAAATCAGCATTTAGAAATGCCCTTTCAACAACATCTTGTTTATACCCTCTAGAGAGAAATTTTAAGCCCAAAGTCTTGGAATGTTCCAAAAATGTATCCTGGTTAGAGCATAGACGCTTATATCTCATAAATTGTCCTTTAGGTATACCTTGGATCAATGCATTGGGGTGACTACTACTGGCATGCAAGTATGAATTTCTAGCATGGGGTTTCGTGAAAATATCTGTCTGTATACCTGTTGTAGGATCACCATGGATGGTCACGTCAAGATAATTTATTTTTTCAGTATGTGTCTCAAAAGTAAAGTGAAGGTGAAGATCATTGCAATTGATGTCGTGAATGAAAGAGTGAATGCTATCAAGATCACCATCCCATATGAAAATTAAATCATCTATATAGCGTTTATAATAAATGATATTGGAACGAAATTTATTAGTGCTACCATAAACGTGTTGAGATTCCCATAAACCCATAAAAAGATTCGCATATGAGGGTGCAAAAGAAGTCCCCATTGCTGTGCCTTGTGTTTGTAAGAAAAACTGTGAGTCAAACAGAAAATAATTGTGAGTCAACAAAAAAAGAATGGCGTCATTAATAAAAGTGATTTGTGCAGTGCATTCACGACATCAATTGCAATGATCTTCACCTTCACTTTACTTTTGAGACACATACTGAAAAAATAAATTATCTTGACGTGACCATCCATGGTGATCCTACAACAGGTATACAGACAGATATTTTCACGAAACCCCATGCTAGAAATTCATACTTGCATGCCAGTAGTAGTCACCCCAATGCATTGATCCAAGGTATACCTAAAGGACAATTTATGAGATATAAGCGTCTATGCTCTAACCAGGATACATTTTTGGAACATTCCAAGACTTTGGGCTTAAAATTTCTCTCTAGAGGGTATAAACAAGATGTTGTTGAAAGGGCATTTCTAAATGCTGATTTGATGAAACGAGAGGACTTGCTAATCCATAAAAAGAGTAAAAAAGATAAACGAACAGTTATTATGGATAGTCCTCTATTCATTACAAAATACAGCAAACAAGCATTCCAGATAAAACAGATCATTCATAAGCATTGGAATGTACTGAAAATGGACACAGACCTTGAACAATATACTAATTCGGGTCCTAGATTTGCCTTCAAAAAAGCCAACACACTTGCTACATCAGTATCTAAAAGTATGTTTTTATCAAAAGATTCTAAACTTGGGAACATACCAAAAGGGTTCTTTAAATGCGGTTTTTGCAATTATTGTAAGTATGCATCTCCAACTAAAAGAATCCGTATACTATACCCTAATGGCAAATATCGGATAAATACATTCATTAACTGCCAAACCACACATGTTGTTTACGTCATTACCTGTGGCTGTAAACAAAGATATGTGGGAAGAACAATAAGATCCTTATATGTCAGAATCTCTGAACATGTCAGACTTATTCATAAACGTGATCTCTCCCATCCAGTCTCCAAACATTTTTCATTATGTCCACTTGGGGGATTAAAGAACTTTTCTTACTGTGGTGTTGAACACATTCCCATCCACCCAAGAGGTGGAGATAGACTTAACCGTTTAAATAAGAAAGAGATGTCATGGGTTTTCTCCCTCAACAGTTTGCAACCTTGTGGCCTTAATGTAGAGTGGGAACTAAAACATTTTCTTTATGATTAAATATATTTTTTATGATTGATTTTTGAAACGTATATATTTACTAACAAATAATTTACTTAGTTTCATTAGATTTATTTTTCCTATACCTCTCCCCCTTTCCCCTCCCCCCCCCCCCTTCCCTTCCCTCCCCCCCCCCCCTCCCTCCCCTTTCCCCTAACCCCCCCCCCTCCCCTCCTCTTTTCCCCTCCTCTCTTTCCCTATTTCTGAGTTATTTACATATTTTAATTTACTTTTGATTTAAAATGTAACTTCCATTAACTTGACTACTATGATACCATGAAAAGTGTTGCTAATATATATTAATGTTCAAAATGTCGATTATAACCTTTGAGTCTTCGTTGATTCTCCTATCCTATATTTCTGGGTTTGTGATTAAACTTAAATTTAGATTTATATTACTTGTGCTTTATTTCAGCTCAAGATGCATAGAATTCATATCTTATTGACCTGTCATTTATATATTTAACTGAGACATTTAGACTTATGTTTATGTTCTTAGTCATAATGATTGGTCTTTTTTACATATATATCTTTTGTTTTAACATGTTTTTCTGACATCTATGTTCATCATGCAGGCACTAGGTCTGACACTGAGGTTGTTAATGTTCATTATGTTGGACACCTGATATTCATTGCATTGAACAACATGTACAGCTGTCCTTAGTTTGCTGATGTATAAATGGATGTCTGATGATGCAAGCGAATCACTCTTTTGACAAAGGCCTCCCAGGCCGAAACGCGTCAAGAGGTTTCGCTTGCACCTTGTGCAAATAAAGCTTTTTTACTTTTCCCATATCAGCCTTCACTTTCTTTTTTGGTGCTGTGCGGCGCATTTACTCTTTTTCTAAGAGATTATCCATGCTGATTCACTGCGCGCCTGCACGCCGAGTCACTGCTGGGTGTTCCTGGCTGTCGGGTCTGCCGTGACGTCACTCAGAAGCACCATCCATGCCGCCGGTCAGGTGACCACCCTCCGCATCGGCGGGCAGCGGGTTGGCGGTGAAGCAACGAGATCCTGCGACGGAGAGACCCCAGCCTATCCAGGAGGAGCGGGAGCATACAGCACAGCAATTTGAAAGACCGGACATCAAGTATTATACGTGAGTTTCCCGTGTTCCAGCCTCATAGTGCTCTTGGTGAGCCGGTTGGAGGGAAGGATACATTTTCTATACTGCTATACGATTGAATACAGCCGGGGTCTATGTGATTTATTGTATCATTGCTCACCAGCAGGACTATGCTTTATTCTGAGCGCCTGGAGGGTTAGTCCATTGATTTACCCATTTGTATATGGTACTAGAGCCAATCAGAGTTGGGATGTATTTCCCACGCTCTGTTTGGCTACCATACCATGTGAGACTGGCCATGTTTCTTTTAATGACGTCATCTTAAAGGCAATTGAAGTAAAGCCATTCTGATTGGCTGTGCTTTCATTGCCTTTAAAGGACGTCATCATTTTTTTTGCATCGGCCAAATCACATGTTTTTCACGGCCCAATCAGGACTGTGGGAAACATTTGACCAAAATGTGACGTCATAGGCCTATAAAAGCCTATGTCGCCTCATTTTGAAGCTAGTTGCCGAGGAGGGAACATCTCCCCTACAAAGAAGAGAAGAAGGGCGTGGCGTAAGAAGACGGAAGAAGATGGAAGAAGACCCCAGAAGACCCCAAAGAAGACACAGACGTGGATTTGTTATGGTTTATTATTTTATGGCTTACCTGTGGATTGGTTCCTGTGCTTCTGGGTCGCTTGGATTTCGGTGAGTGGACATCTAATGGTGAGTAAACAAAAGAAAAGTTTATTATTTGAACTTTTACAGGTTTTTATAATTTTTCATTCATGTCTTTTATTTTTTCACTCCCATTTAATGCCCGTTACTGTATCTATGTATATAATACATTCACGGACACTGAATGAGTGTATTGTATGTGAATTTTGTATGTAAATGCATTGTATTTTATGCTGTATTATTGCCCCTGTATGTTATGTTTATCTATCTGTATGGATAGACATAAAGGGATAATAATTGATTGTTTGGCTCATGTTTAGGTTCTTTTCATGTATGGATAATGTATTTAGCATCTTTATTTTGTCATTTTTCTGAATAATTTCTATTTAGCTAATGCCTTCTTTATGGTAGTAAGATTAGAATGATGGTGGTTACTTTAAATTAGATTTGTTTTGCCAATGGTTTGGAAAATCCGTTATTTCCTCCCCTGGCTTCAGAACCAAAAGGAACCTATTCTCCGCAGAGCAAAACTGAAGCCAAACTGAAGGAAAATCTGTTATTTCCTTCCCCTGGCTTCAGAACCAAAAGGAACCTATTCTCTGCAAAGAAAACTGAAGCCTTTTGACCGGACACACTATCTGCACCTGTTTGCAGCAGACTTCCCAGGAAGCTTCACGCCCTGCAACTGTTATCTCCGGTCTTCGGTGAACTTTTCAGGCCTGGGAGACGAACAAAATGAAACGTAACGCACGCCAGGTTTCAAATCCTTTGACTCAATTTATTACTCATAGGGTAATGGTTTTTATACAGAATAAAAAAAGATATTGGTTAGAGGCGTATCATAGGCGTGTCCTGGGCGTATACTAGGTGTGTCTTGGGCGTAGCTTTGATTAGAGGCGTGATTTAGGGGCAGGACATATTAGTGGCGTGACTTTTGAGACGTGTCTTTTATCAATACAAGCAATTGTCTAAATACATAGCTTATTCATTGTCTGTTATCAAAAGAGACCTTGAGTCTTAGCAACTTTTTTCACTACCTTGCTTCTTGCAGAGAACCATTCTATTATATTCTACTAAAACACCAGGAAATTGACCACACAAAAGTATCTAGTAATATTCTGGCCAGGAAGAAAGAAAATGCAATTTAGCAGAGAAACTGAGTGCATTTATGAATTATATTTCAGCAAAAAGGCTGACTACAGAATCTTAACTAGTTATGACCATACAAAATGGAAGCTTAACATGAGTGCAGACTCTGGCCTGACATACTGGTCCTAACAATCCCTCCTTTTCGTTCTCTAAAAGAACAAATACCCTTACTAGGTACACTTCTCTATGACTATGGCTTTATGGGGACCAATAGTATCATAGACTCTGTTCATGGCCACATATGAATTATTAGTTGCATACATGGCGTGAGATGAAACTGAAGGTTTCCTTGAGACAAATGAAAGCATTGCACACTTAGCACAGTGAAAAATAACAAAAATTGCTGCGATTATACTAATCACTACAATAAAACCATAGAGAATTTTCATACCCAATTCTCCAATCCAACTAGTGAGTCCTGACATCCAATTTAAGCTAAGGCCTGAGGATTCTTTACGCATCCTTGCCTGAATTTCCTGTAACTTATCCATATCTTTATGAATAGCGCCAGACTCATCTTCAATATAGGCACAGCACTTCTGTCCTACAAGTTTACAAACACCTCCTTGTGAGGCTAGCAGATAATCAAGAGCCATTCTATTCTGTAATAATACTGTCCGGATCTGCTCTTGTTCATTAGTCAAACGGATGATAGCATCACTTGTCTGATTAAGAGCATCATCAATATTTACCATCAGCTCACTTAATTTAGAATAGAGATCCAGAACACCTAAACTAGGTATAAAAACCCCAGCTGCAATGCGGGTTGGACTAATGGTCCTGATCAGATCTTTTCGATTTCTCAGCTTCCCTTGGGGTAACGTGTCAGATACATAGAAAGTGGGAAGAATGAAACCCAGATAACAAAGGGCAGTGTGATTGCAGGGTACAATCTTAGTGGCCCACATGCCACACAACCAATAGAGATATATATATATCATTAAATATTTCTATAGATTAGAATATGTCACATAATCTAAGGGTCAGCTATATGTGAGAATTGGTGGGGGCTAATTTCTGCTAAGAGCGACTGCACAAACATTCTTCTTGCATACATCTTTCATACTGCATTTACTCAGAATGGCAAAACGGACCAAGATGGCTGCTTTGGTCAAAATGGCTGACTTGTGATCCTTTCCTTGTGGTTGACTCACGTCCCTTTGTGACCTCCCACCTTCCTCATATCCAGTCTTCTCAGTCCCCCATATCCTTAAGAGACAGTCTATTTAAAGAACAGAACAGTTAACCATTTCATAGTCCTGATGGACCAAGATGTCCAAGTTGTGCATAACTTCATTCCTTTCTTTTCTGGCCATTATATCAGCCCAGTTGATTTCTTCTTTGGTCTCTTCTTCTGGGGGACTGGCGACATCATCACCGCAGAGAGGCATAGCGTCGGTGGGGGTTGCAACGCACTTCTGGATCAGAGTTTTGCTGTACTTAATACATAGAGAGTAATGAGTAGGACAAACACACACATACAAAAACATACGCTAGCTTCGCTCAAAGCAAATCAATCCAACCACCAAGTCCCCATGGTCCCTAAATCCTGGATAAAATACATAACATTGCGCTTTAACTAGGGCGCATACATGCCCCTCCTTTTGAGGCTAAAATATAGTCTAGAGCTATTTTATTCTGCGGGGTCATTAATTTAAACTAAACCTATTCTTGGTTAAATGAGTAAATGTCTGTGGCTGTATGATTTAGGATATCCCTGTAAACCTGTCATACAGTAACCCAACTCCTACATTTGGGAATAAATTCCTTGAAACATATTCTTCCCATATACTACTTTTTAGCACTTGTGTATTGGGTGCATCTCTTCTGTTTCTAACTCTACGTGTGAACAATTAACATAACTGTGTGTTTGACTGATAAAGCATTCTCCCACCGGGATATCATTCTGCAGGGAGATTCTATTAACCTAGAAATTCAAACAAAATAAACAAAGTTAAACAAATAATACCTTATACTATTTTGTCATCCTTATGGGACGCCACGTACACAAACATAATGGAGCATACATTGTAACTGAAAAATAATAAAAACCTATAAAAATAAAAAGTTCAAAGTTCGTGTGTTGAGGCCTGGACATTTTTGCCTATAACCTTTTTCCCTTGATGATTAGTGGTCAGAGAGTATTGTGTCCATCAAAACACTTATTTGCAGGCGCTGTGTCTTTGTCTTTATTAGCTGTTTGTGCCTAGGCTGGCACTATTTTGACGTGCGTGATGTGTATCCATGATAAGAAATTTTTACTGCAATGCTGGTGATGAGTAGTATTTAAATGGCCTTTTCATCTGGGATGAAGAGCGTGCTTGCGTAGAAAATGCTTGACCATTAACCCGTCTTGCGTAGGTGCACTTTCAGCTTTAACCTGTGCCTAGAAAGACTCAAAAATATGTATTAGTTGCATGCAATACTTATTAATTGTTTTATTACCAATAACATGGTCCTTAATTAGTTACTTTGAACTACTGATGGTCATAACTCATCCCATAAGTGTCTCATAGGGAGAGAATTTATACCTAGAAATAAATTCTTGTATTAATATGGTTACTACTATTATTAGCATCCGCAATATTAAACAGAGATATTCCCTATTAACGCTCCTCAAATTTTAAATTAAGCAACCAATATGGACTTGACTTTGCTACAATCCAAGTTCCTAAAACTTGGTACCTCAGCCTGTGCCAAACCAATTGCTTCCATAATCAATTCTATCCTGTCTGCAGGCCATATCCCTAAGACCTGGAAAACTGCTAGAGTTGTCCCAATCTACAAAAATGGAGACAAAAACACTTTCTCAAATTACAAATCAATCTCTCTTCTCCCAATACACACTTATTCTCATTCATACCTAACTGCCATCTGCCATTTTTTCTGATGCAAATGGTGTCAACCTTTTAGTCATTTAATACTAACTAACCTTAAAACTCGCCCCACAAGTCAAGCATCCCAACAGCCTGCACTCATGGCTATTGTCCCACACCCACAGTCACTCCTGGCTTTCACTTCAAACACCCCACTGTAACTATTCTGCTAAAAAAAAAGTGAAATGCCTTGTATATAATATATATGCCCTGTACACTTATGCAATTATATATCCCCTGTCCTTTAATTCTATTTCCAGGACATACCCAAAAACAAATAAATGGTTATAACATTATAAATTTGGCACATATCATATATCCCTCAACATAGGGACGGCTTGCTACCTGCTTTGCTGTGACATCTGCAAAGGTATTATTATTTACCAGGGGCCTGTCAGCTCTTGGAGTTAACATTGCTATAATAAATTCTGAACCTGCTGTGCATTGTATATCATTTACAACATATCAAGTTCATATCAAATCCCTCTATAGGGATTTCAGAGAGACCTTCAAAAACCTATGTATGTATCTCCCCTCTTTTGTTCATATATTATCTATATATGTGAACACAAATACAAAAACACAAAAATAAAAATTATGAAAACAGGTTGCTTTGATATATAGCAATATTAAACTGGTAAATAGATTTGTATGTGTTGTGACTACAAAATTATTTACTGCTTGTGTTAAAAGAAAAAGCCTGCAGTAGGTCTTTTAACAACTGTGGCATTTACAATATAAGAAAAAATCCTGAAATCCTGAACAAAAGATTTCCTTTTAAAATAGACAAATAATTTTGAACTCTTTGCAAAGTGCTGAGCACACGGCCAGCATTAACTTTAAAAGACACTCTGACTTTAAAAAGAAAAAAAAAAAAAAAACATTTTCAAAGCGCCCTTTTTTTTTAAATTTTTTTTTTTCTGGGAAAAAAGCCAGAAATTTCACAGTACAGATAACGGGTTTCGCTGTCTAATTCATATTAACTGCTGGATTAATCCTCACGCAGGGGATTCTAACGTTAGTTTAATGTTAAATATGAAGCTTTCCACGCTGTCCTAAAACTGCATTTTGTATGGTCTTTCAAAAATTAAATAACGGGAATATTTTAAATTACTTATAAACACCAAGTCTATGCCAACAAGAGCATGCAACATTCTTTCACTCATTCACCTGAATGCCTTCTGCAAGAAATCTCATATTCCTGCAAACTTCCATCAATACAATTGCTATCCCGTTTTAACTATGCCCTCTTTTAAGCTAAACAAAATATCTTCAAACATGCAACAGTTATACCATGACTAAATAAACAGCAAGCTTGACCCTACCTGTCTTGTATGGCTTCTACACTGCTTATTTAACGGAGACAATTCTCGCTAAAATAACTGACCTCCATGCTGCTAAAGGCAGATATTATCCCACTTCTGACACCAAAACTGAAAGGAAAATCCGTTATTTCCTCCCCTGGCTTCAGAACCAAAAGGAACCTATTCTCCGCAGAGCAAAACTGAAGCCAAACTGAAGGAAAATCTGTTATTTCCTTCCCCTGGCTTCAGAACCAAAAGGAACCTATTATCTGCAAAGAAAACTGAAGCCTTGTGACCGGACACACTATCTGCACCTGTTTGCAGCAGACTTCCCAGGAAGCTTCACGCCCTGCAACTGTTATCTCCGGTCTTCGGTGAACTTTTCAGGCCTGGGAGACGAACAAAATGAAACGTAACGCACGCCAGGTTTCAAATCCTTTGTCTCAATTTATTACTCATAGGGTAATGGTTTTTATACAGAATAAAAAAAGATATTGGTTAGAGGCGTATCATAGGCGTGTCCTGGGCGTATACTAGGTGTGTCTTGGGCGTAGCTTTGATTAGAGGCGTGATTTAGGGGCAGGACATATTAGTGGCGTGACTTTTGAGACGTGTCTTTTATCAATACAAGCAATTGTCTAAATACATAGCTTATTCATTGTCTGTTATCAAAAGAGACCTTGAGTCTTAGCAACTTTTTTCACTACCTTGCTTCTTGCAGAGAACCATTCTATTATATTCTACTAAAACACCAGGAAATTGACCACACAAAAGTATCTAGTAATATTCTGGCCAGGAAGAAAGAAAATGCAATTTAGCAGAGAAACTGAGTGCATTTATGAATTATATTTCAGCAAAAAGGCTGACTACAGAATCTTAACTAGTTATGACCATACAAAATGGAAGCTTAACATGAGTGCAGACTCTGGCCTGACATACTGGTCCTAACAGTTATGGTTTATTATTTTATGGCTTACCTGTGGATTGGTTCCTGTGCTTCTGGGTCGCTTGGATTTCGGTGAGTGGACATCTAATGGTGAGTAAACAAAAGAAAAGTTTATTATTTGAACTTTTACAGGTTTTTATAATTTTTCATTCATGTCTTTTATTTTTTCACTCCCATTTAATGCCCGTTACTGTATCTATGTATATAATACATTCACGGACACTGAATGAGTGTATTGTATGTGAATTTTGTATGTAAATGCATTGTATTTTATGCTGTATTATTGCCCCTGTATGTTATGTTTATCTATCTGTATGGATAGACATAAAGGGATAATAATTGATTGTTTGGCTCATGTTTAGGTTCTTTTCATGTATGGATAATGTATTTAGCATCTTTATTTTGTCATTTTTCTGAATAATTTCTATTTAGCTAATGCCTTCTTTATGGTAGTAAGATTAGAATGATGGTGGTTACTTTAAATTAGATTTGTTTTGCCAATGGTTTGGCTTTAGCAATTGAATAGGGAATTGTATAATTGATTTGTATTGTATTTTAATTGTTTGAGGAAATGGATTAATTGATTGATGTTAATTGTGTTGATGTTGGTTAGATTCTAATTGATTTTCAGGATGGCATTGGTGGTTAGGGGACATTGTTCATAGTGTATTTTATTGTTACATATATTTTGCATAGTGTTATATGATGCACATATTAATTGCATCATGTACACACTCTATGCAATTTTGTGACATTTCATAGACATTTGTGTAGCTGCAGTTTGTTTTTTTTATATTTGCAATGGCTGCTGGATTTATTGTAACATGAAATGTGGTGGTTTTAAGATTAAAAATTAATGTTTTGATTTGTGGATGTTTTATGTGTTTCATAATGGGCAAATAATATATTATCCATATCTGGATAATAGTTATTTTGCACATTATTGTACTGTATGTGTTGGGGGGGTGGGGAGTGTATTGGCCCCAAGGGTATGTGGGTAGGCCTCCCTTGTGGGTAGTGGGTGAGGGTGGTTAGGCCTCACGGGGTGGGGGGTTAGAGTTGGAGGGTATGTAGGCCTCCCAAATGGTGGGTGAGGGTGGGTTAACCCCTTAATGACTGTAGCGGTTAATAACCGCTATGGTGATTAAGGGGTATGGGGACATTACATTGGCTATTGTAATTGTTGTGCATGTTTTGCAGCACCGTAGGGGCATGGGCAGGATGAAGATGAGGATAAAGACGGCCTTCATCGTGGGTGCCTGTAAAACGTAAGTGTAAAATGTTTTTATTGTATTTATTGTCATTTATATGTATTTTAAATGGGCAAATGCATTATTATCCATATGTGGATAATAGTAATTTTGCCCATTACAGTACTGTATGTGTTAGGGTGCGGGGGGGATGTATGTTGTTTATTGGAGGCAATTGTCCCCAATAAA
>NW_027456730.1:2055000-2147500 GCF_040206685.1 Ascaphus truei | reverse complement strand
CGACAGGACTGTCTCTTGTTCCGCGTGTGATGCTGTGGCGATGCAGGTTCATTCTCTTGTTTAGCCCCTGCCCCGTCTCACCTATTTAGTAGCAGCCCCCTGAGCATTTCATGCACATGATGAGGTACACGATATTGCTGGAGGAACAGGTGAACCTTCTTCTGATTTTGTATTCTCGATTCCTGTACGGTATTTGTATTGTGTCCGCTGTGTAGAGCATTGCGCAGGTTTTGCATCTTGCGTCCTGGCATGGTTTCGTCCCGCATTCAGTTGTAGTGCTGAATACTTTACTCCTCACCATAATATTCTTGAGATTATGAGGTTGCCTGTATGATAATAAGGGTGCTTCAGGGAAGACCTGTTGCAGTCTTGTATCTTCCTAGAAGATGGGTTGTAGTTCCCTGGCGATCTTGCATAGGGCTCCTAGGTGTGGGTTATATGTGACCACCAAAGGTACCCTGTCGCTTGTCTCTTTCTGTTTGTATTCAAGGAGATCACTTCTTGGTATTCTGGTGGCTTTGTGAATTTGCTGGTCTACAATTCTGCGGTTATATCCACGGTTTATAAAATCTGATCTCAAGGCTTTAATCCGCTGGTCTCTGTCTGCTGTGTCGGAGCATATCCGAGTTGTATCGTATGGCTTGACTGAAGATGGTTGCATGTTTGGTGTGTGTCGGGTGGAAGCTGTTGTCCCTCAAATAGCTGGCTCTATCTGTAGGTTTGCGGTATACAGAAATCTGTAGTTGGTTGTTCTTTATAGTAATGGGGGTGTCTAGGAAATGTACTTCATCTGGGGAATGGGTGAGTTTGAGGTTGATTGTCGGGTGGAACGTATTGAAGTTGTCATAGAAATGTAGGAGATCCTGTTCGCCAGAGGTCCAAATCAGGAGGATGTCATCGATGTAGCGAAGGTATATAAGGGGTTTCAAGTGACAGGTGGAAAGAAAGTCACTTTCCAGTTTTGCGCAGAACAGATTGGTATACTGTGGCGCCATCCGAGTACCCACAGCGGTCCCGGTTGTCTGGAGGTATGTGTCATTTCCAAATATATATATATATATATATATATCAAACAAAGAATAGACTGCGCTCCTCAGGTGTAAAATCAGACTAATTACCAAATGATTGTATTAAATGGATATAGCAAAGGTGAATGGCAAAAGTGAATGCAACAGTATTATGGATGATTGACTCACACTAATAAAAATACATGCAATATGTTATAATAAAATGCTGAGTGCCAATGTTTAAAAAGCTGCTGTAAACACAAATATATGCCAGTGAACAATACAAATATAATAAAATGGCATGTGTTGGTAGTTTGACTACTGCACTAATGAATCCCTCCTGAATGATACTAAATGAATGATGAATGGAAAAATACAGAAAAAATGACACTAAGTGTGACAAAGATAAAAATAAAAATAAAAATGAAAAATGTGAAAAATGTAAAAATATATCAACCAAACCAAGGGTCCATGCTAGGATCTGGCTGCTCTCATCAAGGACCAACGAACTCCCAGAAATCTGTGAACAACAAGAAAAGAAAGCGCCCGATCCTAGTGCAGCATGAAAAAATACAATTTAATAAAAATGAATATGAATAAAACCAACAAATGCGAACTCACAAACACAGGATAAATAAATGCATATGTAGCCAGGTCTCCCCAGCGCTACCGCACCCCCCTCACCTGACTGCCGATCGCGGGGGCCGCCGCGTCCAATGGCGGCTCCGTTCGGCAGTGTCAGGGGAGAGGGCGGTCAGGTCCCGGCTCGGGGGTTGCCGGGGACGCGTGCGGCCGGTTGCCAAGGCCGCACGCGCATCTCAGGGCTCCCGGCGCTCCCGGAGCCGGGCGGATAGGGCGCCGCCATTACGGAGAGACTCGCGCATGCGCAGTGATCGCGCGAGGGCAGGAGAGGTCCAGTTAGCTCGCGCATGCGCAGGGAGAACCCTAGCGCCAGGGAGCAGTTGCGTGAGGGCAGGGAAAGCGCAGGAGAGTCGCGCGAGAGTAGGGACAGCTCAGGAAGGGTTGCGGCGGCCATTAGGAGTTAGTGTAGGCAGAGGGGAGGAGCGCACACGGCCCCAACGCTATAGCAGCCCCCTGGGAACTACAATTCCCAGGAGGCATAGGGAGACAGGCACCAGGTGCCTGATAGTGGCCAATAGGGCTGGAGGAAGCTCAGCCCGGGAAAAGAGATACATTTCCCGGGCTTTGCATGAGTTAGTCAGTTGGAGCAGCGGAGCTGAAGGGGAAGGAAGGATGCAGGGAGTGAGTGCAGCTCCTGCATCCTGATAGGTACCCTCACCCTCCAGGTAGGCCCCAACTCCCCACCAGGTTAGTGGGTAACTGATAAGGGACGGCCCTAGATAGGAAGGTCGCCCTTAGTGTGTGTAAGGTGCAGGTTTGGCAGTGCCACAGCGGAGAGGGCTGTGGGCACTGGCAAATAGGCACAGTGTGCTAGTAGTGGATTGCTACGGGATCCAGGTGGCTGTGTGTGATTGCAGCTGTCTGTGTGTGTGTCACTGCATGTGCTGGGCGCAGTGCGTGCAGTGTGTGTGAAGTGTGTGTGGATCCCTGCAGGCTGACAGTGTGAGCTGAGTGTTGGCTGCAGGTGCGTTAGGCTGTTAGGATTAGCAGTTACAGTTGAGACTGGGTAGCTAGGGGAAGGGGGGCAGGTTAATGTTCCACAGGCCCTAGGAGTTTTCCCCAAGCCATCCCAGGTTGCGGTTCCTCAGGGACAGGCCCTAGGTTAGGGTTGCTGTCACTCTAGGAGTAGTTAGTGATAGGAAGGGATAGCGGCGGTTGCTGTTCCCATGCGGTTGGTGTTGCCGTGATCGGTTGCAGTTCCCGTGGAGCGGTGGGACCCTCGTTGGGGTCCACCGGCAGAGTACCTGGAAAGGATCAGACGGACGTCTGACCCTTTGAGAAGAAAGTTGCGGTCCCGAGCATCGGAGTGCTCGGAAGGTATCTCAAGTATTTTATGTGCACCAACAGGCCTAGAGGTTTTAGTGACTGCGCAGTCACCCATTGACTATCTCCGTAGGAGTACGGGACCTTGGGTGTGGGGGTTTCACTGGACACTGGGTGGGATCACCTAGTGTTGGGGAAACGTCCTGCGAGACGTCACGGGTAGTGTCTCCTCGTGAGAGGGACACAGGTTATGAGGATATGTAAAGGCGATGATATGTTCTATGTTCGAAGTAAATTCCTTAGTTATTATATAATCACTGACTGTGTGTGTGGTTTCTAATTGGGTTCCTATGTAGGGTCATTCTACACGTCCATAGAATCCTACATAGGTGGAGGCGCTGTAAAAGAAGATTCGTTCCAGAGGATTCACCCCAGGCTCTCATTAGCGGAGGCTCAGACCTCCTGTGAGCCTGCAGGTATACGCACCACACCGGTAACAATACATGTTCTACTCACCCACACTACATATGAGATTGGGTGGGGTGGAATACCCGTTACATTTGGAGGCGCTGCTGAGATACACCTGGGGTGCCCTGTCCATTTTTTCTAAATTGTCCCGTTCCTATTTTTGTCGCTATGTTTGTAAAGTCCGGAGACGAGGTCCTTGCCTGGGCGTTGAGGCAGTATATGGAGCCTGGCCAGGTAGTGGCGGTAGGGGGCATACCCGCTAGTATACCCGCAATGAAGGTCCGGGAGGGTATGTGTAAAATTCCTGGGTGGCCGTGGGCATGTGTCCTAGAGGAGGAACAAGATCCCACGTCCACATGGAAAACCATACTTTTTGTTGTAACTCACACTGAGGATATATGCCGGGCAGAGGCACCGTCCGCACTGTTCATGCCCGGGGGCCCCTCAGAAGGGTACCCCCTAGTCTATGCCGACCCAGCAAAATGGCGTCTCCCGCCAAATCAGGAGAGCGCACGTGCTGCTGACTGCAAGCCTGCACAGAAAGATGTCGCAACATTCTGTCCGGGTTTGGCGCGAAAATCAGAGCCCCTCCCCTGTGCTGTGAGTGACTCAGTGCAGAGCAAAAACCAATCCCTTGTAAAAAGTGCCCTTCCTTTAGATTCCACCAGGGGGAGCCAGCACGGTTATCTTCAACCATACGTGGACGCTGTGATAGACACTCTGATCTCTAAGGATGAGGATGAGATAGACTCTCTGTTCTATGATGAGGATGAGATAGACTGTCAGGGGATACACCCTAATGTGTATGTGCCCTGGCGAGCGCCAGGAATAGATCTCCTTATGCTCCTGTGCCCCTGCTTGCAAGAAGCCTATGAGGAGGGAGCCGTCATGTCCCAAGTGCCACTAGACTTCAGGATCACCGAGGTAGATGGGGAGCCGTGTACACAGTGCTTTAGCCCCACCTGTGACTGTTCTAGGGGAGCACTGGCGTGGGAACCTAAATGTGATTGCTGCGGTGCAATTTTCTTGATGCCTATTGTACCCCAGCCTACAGAGCCAGCTAAGGAGCTAAGTGAACCCTTGGCAGAGAAGAGTGCGGCTGCAGTGGAGGTACCGGAGCACGCCAGCTTTGTACCCACAACCACTGGCTGCATTTCAGGAGAATCTGGTGACTACCTTGCGGAGGATACTGTCATGAGATCTTCCGGGGAAAAGGTGGAAGTCCCATCGGTGGCGATGCGCCTACCGGCGAACCACCCCAGCGGTGATGCAGAGGATACAGAGTCTGCTGTGGGCCCGTGTGCCCTACGATGGTCTGTCAGACCTACTACAGAGGTACCATCGGTCCTAGGCGTTGGACCAGTACCTAACGCCGACAAGGGTGAGTCGACTGCCCCAGGTGTGTCGGGGGTGAGCCTCCAGGTGACCGCGGAGCACGATGGCTCCTTAAGTCTGGTCGCCCGGGTGAAGGGTTCCCCTCTGCATCGCGTCCTGGCGGAGGTGTCCTCACTAGAAGGTAGCTGTCCAGAGGAGAGAGTGGACCAGTGTCTACCGCCGATCCTTCCAGAAGAAGGGAAGCCCATCGTCAGCCAGCCGAGTGGTAAGGAACCCCCTTGTTCCTCACAGACTCCGATGGAGGTGGCCGTGAAGAAGGCCAAAGCTACGGTTCCTGAGCGGAGTATGAGCCCGTGTGCTCCGACACAAGTGGTCCCAGGACTGGGATCCAACGCTCCCGAGTTTTCAGCGCGTAAGTGGACTGCCCCAGAAGTGCCGGGGGCAGGTCCCGATACCACCAAGGTGGGAACTGACAGCGTCCCCGAGGACCTGTTGGCCACCCAGAATCATCGCAGGGGTAAGGTGTCTACTTTTTCCCCCCTGCCAGGTGAAACCGAGACATTTCCCAGTGCTCGCTTCTCAGTGGAAGCCTCGCAAGTCCGTAGGGACAAGGACTGTGTAAAGGACGATCCAGGGAGACTGGCCTCCTTTACGCCCAAAAAGGAGCGTGCCATTCGCCAGGTGGTGGACCGCGGGAAAGGTCCTGGCCTCCTGGTCTACCGCATCCCTGCCGCGGATGACCGGGTAAAGGTCTGCTTCAGAGACACTGGGCTACTCCTTCCACCAGGGGGAGGAAGTAGCGAAGAGCCAGAAACTGTCGCCTTAGAGTGTGCTCTCCAAGAAATTTTTCTGGGGGAGGCTCACGGACGCAAAAGTGAGGTACCCCCATCTGATCTGGAAGGGGCACCCCACAAATGGTCTCAGCCAGTCTCGGTTACTGGGGGTGATGTATCATGTAACCTGATGTGCAAAATTGATATGTTATGTGTACGGGGTATGCCACGAAAATATTCAGTATGTGAAATTGTACCATACTATGTCGTTCCCCAAGCGAGGGCGTTGGGTGTTTCACCAGGGGGAGAGTGTAGCCAGGTCTCCCCAGCGCTACCGCACCCCCCTCACCTGACTGCCGATCGCGGGGGCCGCCGCGTCCAATGGCGGCTCCGTTCGGCAGTGTCAGGGGAGAGGGCGGTCAGGTCCCGGCTCGGGGGTTGCCGGGGACGCGTGCGGCCGGTTGCCAAGGCCGCACGCGCATCTCAGGGCTCCCGGCGCTCCCGGAGCCGGGCGGATAGGGCGCCGCCATTACGGAGAGACTCGCGCATGCGCAGTGATCGCGCGAGGGCAGGAGAGGTCCAGTTAGCTCGCGCATGCGCAGGGAGAACCCTAGCGCCAGGGAGCAGTTGCGTGAGGGCAGGGAAAGCGCAGGAGAGTCGCGCGAGAGTAGGGACAGCTCAGGAAGGGTTGCGGCGGCCATTAGGAGTTAGTGTAGGCAGAGGGGAGGAGCGCACGCGGCCCCAACGCTATAGCAGCCCCCTGGGAACTACAATTCCCAGGAGGCATAGGGAGACAGGCACCAGGTGCCTGATAGTGGCCAATAGGGCTGGAGGAAGCTCAGCCCGGGAAAAGAGATACATTTCCCGGGCTTTGCATGAGTTAGTCAGTTGGAGCAGCGGAGCTGAAGGGGAAGGAAGGATGCAGGGAGTGAGTGCAGCTCCTGCATCCTGATAGGTACCCTCACCCTCCAGGTAGGCCCCAACTCCCCACCAGGTTAGTGGGTAACTGATAAGGGACGGCCCTAGATAGGAAGGTCGCCCTTAGTGTGTGTAAGGTGCAGGTTTGGCAGTGCCACAGCGGAGAGGGCTGTGGGCACTGGCAAATAGGCACAGTGTGCTAGTAGTGGATTGCTACGGGATCCAGGTGGCTGTGTGTGATTGCAGCTGTCTGTGTGTGTGTCACTGCATGTGCTGGGCGCAGTGCGTGCAGTGTGTGTGAAGTGTGTGTGGATCCCTGCAGGCTGACAGTGTGAGCTGAGTGTTGGCTGCAGGTGCGTTAGGCTGTTAGGATTAGCAGTTACAGTTGAGACTGGGTAGCTAGGGGAAGGGGGGCAGGTTAATGTTCCACAGGCCCTAGGAGTTTTCCCCAAGCCATCCCAGGTTGCGGTTCCTCAGGGACAGGCCCTAGGTTAGGGTTGCTGTCACTCTAGGAGTAGTTAGTGATAGGAAGGGATAGCGGCGGTTGCTGTTCCCATGCGGTTGGTGTTGCCGTGATCGGTTGCAGTTCCCGTGGAGCGGTGGGACCCTCGTTGGGGTCCACCGGCAGAGTACCTGGAAAGGATCAGACGGACGTCTGACCCTTTGAGAAGAAAGTTGCGGTCCCGAGCATCGGAGTGCTCGGAAGGTATCTCAAGTATTTTATGTGCACCAACAGGCCTAGAGGTTTTAGTGACTGCGCAGTCACCCATTGACTATCTCCGTAGGAGTACGGGACCTTGGGTGTGGGGGTTTCACTGGACACTGGGTGGGATCACCTAGTGTTGGGGAAACGTCTTGCGAGACGTCACGGGTAGTGTCTCCTCGTGAGAGGGACACAGGTTATGAGGATATGTAAAGGCGATGATATGTTCTATGTTCGAAGTAAATTCCTTAGTTATTATATAATCACTGACTGTGTGTGTGGTTTCTAATTGGGTTCCTATGTAGGGTCATTCTACACGTCCATAGAATCCTACATAGGTGGAGGCGCTGTAAAAGAAGATTCGTTCCAGAGGATTCACCCCAGGCTCTCATTAGCGGAGGCTCAGACCTCCTGTGAGCCTGCAGGTATACGCACCACACCGGTAACAATACATGTTCTACTCACCCACACTACATATGAGATTGGGTGGGGTGGAATACCCGTTACACATATAATGAGTATACTCATTCGCCAACCGCCCACGTTGTGCCTTGGATGGCGCGCCCTCTCTCTGTCTGGGTTTTCTCAGCTCTGCTGAACCGACATCCAGCAGGGGATACAGGAAAAAGCTCACCACAATGTGACCCGGAAGTCCTCCACAATGTTAGTGTATCCGGATATGAGGTCTGCAGTCCGTGACCCCGCGATGCAGGGGCTGATCAGAGAAGTCTCTCTGCACTCCCAAAGGCAGTCCGTAATGAGGTGGGCAGTGAGGATAGAGTCAAAATGTATATCACGGTGTGACAGCAGCTAAAAAACGCTCTTCTCTACGCGTTTCTTCACATAAAGTGATTTCATCAGGAGATGAAATCACTTTATGTGAAGAAACGCGTAGAGAAGAGCGTTTTTTAGCTGCTGTCACACCGTGATATACATTTTGACTCTATCCTCACTGCCCACCTCATTACGGACTGCCTTTGGGAGTGCAGAGAGACTTCTCTGATCAGCCCCTGCATCGCGGGGTCACGGACTGCAGACCTCATATCCGGATACACTAACATTGTGGAGGACTTCCGGGTCACATTGTGGTGAGCTTTTTCCTGTATCCCCTGCTGGATGTCGGTTCAGCAGAGCTGAGAAAACCCAGACAGAGAGAGGGCGCGCCATCCAAGGCACAACGTGGGCGGTTGGCGAATGAGTATACTCATTATATGCATTTATTTATCCTGTGTTTGTGAATTCGCATTTGTTGGTTTTATTCATATTCATTTTTATTAAATTGTATTTTTTCATGCTGCACTAGGATCGGGCGCTTTCTTTTCTTGTTGTTCATATATATATATATATATATATGAAAGAAAAAAGAAAAGAAAACAGGCGCACACCTAGTGCATTAAAGTTTACCAATAATTTTATGGAACAATTAAAACCAGACAAATGCCCACTCACAAGTAAAGCGTTATTTGAAAGCAGTTATGAGATTGGCCCTCATAAGCCAGTGGTGCCGTTCGAGCCTGTAATGGTGTCCTCTCGTGCGCGGTCTCCTTCTACCGGAAGTGACGCTCACCCGGTCTGGTGTCCCGCACAAAACGGAAGTCCCTCCAGGAAACCGATGCCTCTCCTGACTGCCTCTAGCTGCTGCACCACCAATCAAGCCAAACGATGTGTCCACTGAACTGCTTTACCGAGCCTCCCACAAGCTGCGTTCCTCTCAGTCTGCTCTCAGTGGGACAAATGTCTGCTCTGCTCTAGCCACGCCCTACGCGTTTCGTCATCGATGATGACTTCTTCAGGGGGTACCCATTGGTTGTATCCCCACAGTATTTATAGTAAGGTTCATTTGCAAACATAATTAAAAACAATTAATCAATTACAACATTAATAAAACACTTTAAACTAGTCCATTGGTACAATTACTAATACTACACTGATCACAAAGGACAAGTTCTAAGGACCACACTGTACTATTGGAGAATTTCATAGCTCATAAGATGTTGACAAATATATATGGGTAGAAAAAAAGAATATTGTACTGAAACTACCTATTTGTGCAATAGAGATAATTGATAATTGTATTAAATCAACAAGTAGTGCCATATAAATGTGTGGCTACTAATTGAATTAGCAAGTACTTACTAGTTGGATAGAATTAACCATACTTCATGACAATAGATGACAATTAGTTGTGATTCTATTCACAAAACATGATTGGCAATTTGGAACAAGAGTTAATTGAGAGATCCCAAGAATTGGAGAATACTATCAAAACTGAATACCATCAATTAACCCCTTTATAATATGTTAAGCAAACAATGTGCTACATAAATTAAACAAATCAGGTCTTAGGGCATGGTATAATACCTGTTGAATGATCCATCTATGATTGATAGCAATTGGAGTCAGAGGTGGAGCAAAGAAGATGGTTTCAGCAAGAACAGAAGAATGCTCAGAAAGGCTAGCAATGAAGTGATGAAGTGACTATGTATAAATGGGTGTCTGATATATTGTATGATATATGTGATATTAAATGATAATGTGTTTGTGATGTATTAATAAAGTGAAATGGAAAAATACATTGAAAAAATAAATAAATAATAATGTGAAGAAAAGATGTTAAAGTGATTGGATAATGTGTATGTCTAGGTGATTGTCCAAATATTTGAAATAAATGTGAAGTTAATGATATGAATGAATGTATAACCTCTATTGGTGATGACGTGTGAAATGTATAAAAAAGTGAAAAATAGGGTAAATTATTAAAGTATTAAAGTAAAAAAAAAAAATATATGTTGAGACCTGTTCTGGACTCAAACAGACACATCCGCAGTACAATGCATTATTGGGAATGTATATAGCCATAATGGAATGCAATGCAATAAATGCCTCAAAAAATTCTGTGAAGGATGAATATTTTAAAGAGTTGACATGTCACCATAGTTCAGAGGGAGTGCCGAAGCACTCAAACCAGACCTCCGAAGGATCACCCACCTGGAGTGATCACACTATGGTGCTAATGTCTATGTGATCATTATGTCCCCTTGGGTGCAAAGTATCTAGAATATACATCCAATAGGTCTCCCTCATACACAATCTTTTGAAACGATCACCACCCATAAATGTAGGGGGAATGAACTCGATCCCCATAACTCGTAAGGACCTAGGATCTTTCGAATGTTCATTACAGTAGTGGCGGGAGAGATTGTGTGTTTGACACCCATTGATTATATTTCTTCGATGCTCTAAAAACCTCGTGCTTAGGGCCCTTGATGTGCGGCCTACATATTGTAGACCGCACTCACATGATATTAGATAGATGACATAGTCACTAAGGCAGTTGATATATTCTGCTATATCATGTGATGTTCCATTGGAATAAGATTTAAATTTATTGGTTTTTATCAAATGTTTGCACGTTAAGCATCTACTTCTCCCGCATCCAAAGTTTCCCTTAACCCTAATGGGAACAGATCCATCCACTCTAGAATTGTTGACTAGCTTAGATGTTTTTAATTTGCTCGGAGCAATTAATGTTTTTATACTCCTTGCTTTCCTGAAGATCACAGGAGCATGTGTTGGCAACAGGTGACCAATCTCTGGATCGCTGACCAAGATGTTCCAATGGTCATTTATTACTTTCTTAATTTGTTTGGCAGACTGATTGAACTGTGTAATAAACTGAGGTACAGAACCTGTAGAGTTAATCTTATTTTTTGATATTGTTTTACTTTTGGATTTCTCCAATAAGGACGCGCGATCCAGTAAACTGGCATCTGAAAATGATTTGTTAACAACTGCCATATCATAGCCTTTTTCCTTGAACTTCATTGAAAGATCTGTACCCTGGGTATAAAAGTCTATGTCCATTGAACAGTTGCGTCTTAATCTGTAGAACTGACTTTTTGGCACATTGTCTAACCATTTTTTATAATGATTGCTACCATATTGTAGGTAGCTGTTCGCAGCCACTGTTTTAAAGTGTGTTTTAGTATGAATGACATCTTGAGGACCCACAAATAACTCTAAATCCAAAAATACTATGGTATCTGGGTGTGTAATATATGTGAATTTTAACCCCATATTGTTATCATTAAAGGCTTCCAAAATCTCCTCCAGGGACCCCCTCTCACCATCCCAAATGATAAGGATATCATCTATGTAGCGGCCATAGTAAACCAAACCCGCCCCCAGCGCAGCGTTCCCCCAAACATGGGTACTCTCCCACAGTCCCATGTAGAGGTTAGCATAGCTGGGAGCAAATTTGGCCCCCATGGCCGTTCCACAGATTTGCAAATAATACGTGTTTCCAAATAGAAAATAATTGTGATTCAACATAAATTTAATGCATGCAAATAGGAAAAACCTGTGTGAAGAGTGCAACTCGGGATCTAACTCTAAAAAGTGACTAATTGCCTCGATACCTTTTAAGTGCTCAATACAGGTGTAAAGTGAGGATACATCACATGTAGCCCAGTGATAGGTATCCTTCCACTTGATGTCAGAGATGGAGTCAATGACATGCAACGTGTCCCGTATGTAAGAACGCAATTTGATGACATGGGGTTGTAAATAATAATCCACATATTGGGACACGTTGGATGTCATCGAGCCAATCCCTGACACAATAGGCCTCCCAGGTGGTTTAACTATATCTTTGTGCAATTTAGGAATGTGATAGAAAATAGGGGTTCTAGGGTGTTTAATGTATAAAAATTTGTGTTCCAATTTTGAAATAATCCCTTCAGTGAATGCGCCCCGGAGAAGATATCGGAACTCCACCTGATAACCCTCTAAAGGGTCCTCAATAAGAGTCTGATACGATGTTGTATCAAGGAGGAGGCGATGGGCCTCACAGAGGTAGTCTGCCCTATCCTGCAGGACAATCGCCCCCCCCTTGTCAGCTTGGCGAACAATTAAATCACCATTACTTTTTATGTTTTGCAATGCCAAATTTTCTTCTTTTGTAAGGTTGTTGTATTTCAGTTCCACATTATCAAGACACAACTGTTCTAAGTCCCTCAGGACTACTGTATAGAATGTTTCAATGAAATTGCCCTTTGATTGATAAGGGAAGTATGTTGATTTAGGGACAAATGGTGACGATTTACATTTCAGTGAAGTACCCTGATCTAAATCAATTGGGCTTAGATAGGAGTCTAAACATATATTTGAACCTTCCTCATGTATAGTGATGTCCAATAATGAGTTATTGGCTAGATCCTGGTTATCAAGTGCAGATCTTTTTATGGATGGACCCATTAGTTTTCCAGTAACATTACCATATTGTGAGTTGTTTATTTGGTCTGATTCTACTAAGAATGATGTCAGGGCATTTATACATTCTTTTTCTTGTGTATTAAATTGCAATTCCGAATGGTCATCTCCTTTCAGGGTGAAATGTCGCATCAATGTTAACTTGCGGATGTATCTATTCAGATCCACGAACAGGTCAAACCTATTGGGTGTACTATTTGGAGCATATGAAAGTCCTTTAGAAAGAAGTGATAAATGATGTGGAGTGAGTATGTGTGAGGAAAGGTTGTAAATACCGTGTTTATGTGGTGTAGCTGCCAACATCTTTATTTTCTTCTGTCCTTGCTTCTTCGCTCCTCCTCTGACTCCCCTGAATCTCTTTTTCTTCGGGGTAATTGTGAATTCTGTTTCTCCCAAAGTGGATATCTCTTTTCTTTTTCTCTCTGTTCTAAAAAAGAAGAAGTGGATTGATGTGATTTGTCAGGTGAAACATGATTTATTAAATTAGAAACCTTACTGGTAGTTTTTGATCTAGCTCCTTCCCTATGTTCCACTGCAATTTGTTCATGGGAATCCCCATTATCCTCACAACCGTCCCCCAAAACAGAGTACCGATTGGAGGTGGAACAACTTGCAGTGGAAGCTGTAGGAGTGACCTTATCCTTCCTATCCATGCTAGCTTCTTTAATTAAAGTGATGATTTCATTTTTTTCATTCTCATTGGATGTAGGTTTCTTATTTATTTTGGAATCTCTATTCTCCTGTCTATAACCTGAGTTTGATCTACCATACCTACGGTGTTGGAAAGAATCACCCTTCCTTCTCCAATTCCTTACTCTATCATTTGCATAATCATCTTTATCACGTTTATCACATTTATTTCAAATATTTGGACAATCACCTACACATACACATTATCCAATCACTTTAACATCTTTTCTTCACATTATTATTTATTTATTTTTTCAATGTATTTTTCCATTTCACTTTATTAATACATCACAAACACATTATCATTTAATATCACATATATCATACAATATATCAGACACCCATTTATACATAGTCACTTCATCACTTCATTGCTAGCCTTTTTGAGCATTCTTCTGTTCTTGCTGAAACCATCTTCTTTGCTCCACCTCTGACTCCAATTGCTATCAATCATAGATGGATCATTCAACAGGTATTATACCATGCCCTAAGACCTGATTTGTTTAATTTATGTAGCACATTGTTTGCTTAACATATTATAAAGGGGTTAATTGATGGTATTCAGTTTTGATAGTATTCTCCAATTCTTGGGATCTCTCAATTAACTCTTGTTCCAAATTGCCAATCATGTTTTGTGAATAGAATCACAACTAATTGTCATCTATTGTCATGAAGTATGGTTAATTCTATCCAACTAGTAAGTACTTGCTAATTCAATTAGTAGCCACACATTTATATGGCACTACTTGTTGATTTAATACAATTATCAATTATCTCTATTGCACAAATAGGTAGTTTCAGTACAATATTCATTTTTTCTACCCATATATATTTGTCAACATCTTATGAGCTATGAAATTCTCCAATAGTACAGTGTGGTCCTTAGAATGTGTCCTTTGTGATCAGTGTAGTATTAGTAATTGTACCAATGGACTAGTTTAAAGTGTTTTATTAATGTTGTAATTGATTAATTGTTTTTAATTATGTTTGCAAATGAACCTTACTATAAATACTGTGGGGATACAACCAATGGGTACGCCCTGAAACGCGTAGGGCGTGGCTAGAGCAGAGCAGACATTTGTCCCACTGAGAGCAGACTGAGAGGAACGCAGCTTGTGGGAGGCTCGGTAAAGCAGTTCAGTGGACACATCGTTTGGCTTGATTGGTGGTGCAGCAGCTAGAGGCAGTCAGGAGAGGCATCGGTTTCCTGGAGGGACTTCCGTTTTGTGCGGGACACCAGACCGGGTGAGCGTCACTTCCGGTAGAAGGAGACCGCGCACGAGAGGACACCATTACAGGCTCGAACGGCACCACTGGCTTATGAGGGCCAATCTCATAACTGCTTTCAAATATCGCTTTACTTGTGAGTGGGCATTTGTCTGGTTTTAATTGTTCCATAAAATTATTGGTAAACTTTAATGCACTAGGTGTGCGCCTGTTTTCTTTTCTTTTTTCTTTCATAGGTACTCCTAGGGAGTTGTGATCCCTTATAAACGGGCTGCCTTACCTGGATGCATTCATTTGGAACAGGACTCTGTGACTTTTAAGGTTTTAAAAGTTTTTTGGAAAAAAGTTTTTATTTTCATTTTTTCATATTTTTTATATTTTATATTTCATTCAAGATATTTTTTGTATTACAACACACATTTTTTTCCCAGAAGCATTTTTAACAATTTTGTTAAGTACACTTTGTATTAAAGTTATTACACATTTTATCTTAGAATTACATAGGGTTTTTTAATTATATTATTTCACCTTAGCCACCCCATAGGTTGTATCAACGCAGTTGGCTACTTATTCACAGTCAGGCAGGTTGTTGCATTAGGCGCTCCTTTACCATTTCTGTTTTGTTTTGATATATATATATATATATATATATATATATATATATATATATATATGAAACAAAAAGAAGACGGCGCTGCTCCCATAGTATAATACTGTAAATAGATAATTTATTGATAAATGCTGCTAGATTACAGACACTTACAATAGATAAAAAGGTCATAATCAGTGGTTAAAATGATCTTGGTGCATCACCCGTTATTCCATCTGTGTGCCGATCCAAGTGCAGGTGGTCTGGTAAGCTTCCGTTGCGGACGCCAGGAACGTGCGCGCGCACTCAATCTCTTCCTGGTATTCAAGTCTCGCGATAGCTGGTCACCGGGTAGTAGCACAGGATCCAGGCACAGTTCAATAAGCACACCCTGCACTGCTCCAATACAGGAATGGAATGGCGCCAAAGTAATGACGAATATACTTCTGATGTATTAAAGTCTAATATTTTCTCTTTCCCTACGCGTTTCGTCGCTTCATGCGACTTCCTCAGGGGTTAACACTAAACTGTTGGAGAACCACATATATAGCTAAATACGTGATTAAATGATTCAAGGCACATGGGTAATAATTAGATAATTAACTTCTTGGGGCTGGGTGGGGGGGAAAACATGGAAAAAACATGAGGTTGAGAAAAAAATGACAATTACATGACAAATACATAAAGTGATAGTTATAAAAAACATACTATATGATAATAAAAGATGTGCAAATTATACATGAAGAATAATTATTTAATATGTGATAGTAATTAAAAACATTCAATAAAAGTGATAAGATATACATGTATAAAATAGATGATACATGTATGCTATAACAATTGACATAAAATAGTGTCCACACGGTAATGTAGATATGTTGTTAGGGCCTTTCAAAGATAGCCTGATCTACATTCAAGGCAAGGTACAGTAAACCTTTAACAAACAATAATTCTCATGTCGTGTCGTCCTCTAAAGTCTCTCCTAAGGCCCGGGCCATAGAGGGCTGAGGAGTTCCGCGCTGCGCTGACGCTGAGGCTCACCTGCTGAAATCTGCGCGATTTCATGCCCGATGCGATTTCAAGCAGGCGCGATCGGAGGCGGGGGGAGACTGAGGGAGGCGGGGCAGTGACGTCGCTGGGCCAATCGCCCGCGACGCACTGACGTCGACGTCGGCACGTGACGTTGATGCAGCTCCACGCTGATTGCATGTTTTCAGCCGACAGCACGCTGAAAAACAGCTTGGCGCTCGGCTGAAAACTCCAGCGCCTCAGCACGCCTGCGGACGCTCGCGTGAGCCCCCTCTAAAGGCATCCTCATTGAGGATGCAGGGGCTCAGCGCGGAGCGTCCGCACAGCTCAGCATGGCCTGTCCTTCTATGGACTCGGCCTAACTCTGATTCCCAGTGTCTAATGTAACACAGTCTGGTCTCGTTGTGCGTCACTGGACAGATCACTTCTCTTTACATCCTAGATGTGAGTCCCCTTGTGTCCGTAGCTCTAGCACACAGCTGCTCAAAATTTGTTCGTGCCGGTCTGATTGGGGTTTTGTTATAAAAATCTCTGATCTGGAGGTATCGATAGAATTCTTTATTTGGGATAGCTTTAGAGGATTTAATTTGCTCAAACTTTGTATGTAATTTCTACCCTGCAGATCCTTAAGAAGGGTTATCCCCGCTTGAATCCAATTGAAGAGGTTCTTGCTATTCAGCCCTGGAGCGGAGTCTGGATTGCCGGCAATTGGGGTCATCAGTGAGCCTGTGGTAGTCAAGTGGCAGCTAAATTTTGTGGCCTCCCAAACTCTTAATGAATTAACCATAGTGAATACCAGTGTTACTTCTCTGGGCGTGTATGTGTATACCAGTATTACTTCTCTGGGCGTGTATGTGTATACCAGTATTACCTCTCTGGGCGTGTATGTGTATACCAGTATTACCTCTCTGGGCGTGTATGTGTATACCAGTATTACTTCTCTGGGCGTGTATGTGTATACCAGTATTACCTCTCTGGGCGTGTATGTGTATACCGGTATTACCTCTCTGGGCGTGTATGTGTATACCAGTATTACCTCTCTGGGCGTGTACGTGTATACCGATATTTCCTCTCTGGGCATGTATGTGTATACCAGTATTACTTCTCTGGGCGTGTACGTGTATACCGATATTTCCTCTCTGGACATGTATGTGTATACGGGTATTACCTCTATGGGCGTGTATGTGTATACCGGTATTACCTCTCTGGGTGTGTATGTGTATACCGGTATTACCTCTCTGGGTGTATATGTGTATACCGGTATTACCTCTCTGGGTGTATGTGTATACCGATATTTCCTCTCTGGGCGTGTATGTGTATACCAGTATTACCTCTCTGGACATGTATAGGTGTACGGTACAGGCATACCCCGCATTAACGTACGCAATGGGAGCGGAGCACGTATGTAAAGCGAAAATGTACTTAAAGTGAAGCACTGCTTTTTCCCCACTTATCGATGCATGTACTGTATGGCAATCGTCATATACGTGCATAACTGATGTAAATAACGCATTTGTAACAGGCTCTATAGTCTCTCCATTTGCGCACAGCTTCGGTACAGGTAAGGGAGCTGGTATTGCTGTTCAGAACGTTGTTCAGGACGTGCTGACAGGTGAATGCGCGAGCTGCCGTTTGCCTATTGGGCGATATGTCCTTACTCGTGAGTGTACTTAAAGTGAGTGTCCTTATACCAGGGTATGCCTGTATTACCTCTCTAGGCGTATATGTGTATACCGGTATTATCTCTCTGGACATGTATGTGTATACCGGTGTTACCTCTCTAGGCGTGTACGTGTATACCGGTATTACCTCTCTGGGCGTGTATGTGTATACCGGTGTTACCTCTCTAGGCGTGTACGTGTATGCCGGTATTACCTCTCTGGGCGTGTATGTGTATACCGGTATTACCTCTCTGGGCGTGTACATGTATACCAGTATTACTTCTCTTGGCGTGTCTGTGTATGCTGGTATTACCTCTCGGGACATGTATGTGTATACAGGTATTAACTCTCTGGGCGTGTACGTGTATACCGGTATTACCTCTCTGGGCGTATATGTGTATACCGGTATTACTTCTTTTGGCGTGTCTGTGTATGCCGGTATTACCACTCTGGACGTGTATGTGTATACCGGTATTACCTCTCTGGGCGTGTATGTGTATACTGGTATTACCTCTCTGGGTGTGTATGTGTATACCGGTATTACCGCTCTGGGCATGTATGTGTATACCGGTATTACCTCCATGGGCGTGTATGTGTATACCGGTATTACATCTCTGGGCGTGTATGTGTATACTGGTATACTTCTCTGGGCGTGTATGTGTATATCGGTATTACCTCTCTGGGTGTGTATGTCTATACCGGTATTACATCTCTGGACGTGTATGTGTATACCGGTATTACATCTCTGGGCGTGTATGTGCATACTGGTATACCTCTCTGAACATGTATGTGTATAACCGGTATTACCTTTCTGGGCGTGTATGTGTATTCCGGTATTACCTATCTGGGCGTGTATGTGTATATCGTATTATCTCCCTGGGCGTGTGTGTATACAGGTATTAACTCTCTGGGAAGAAAATAAAGTGCGCAACTACTAATTGAGTGACGTGATAATTAGTGATTAAATAAAATTACGTGACCTTGAACAGAGCGTCTGCAGCTACGATGGAGGGGGGGTCAGGGACCCCCTAAGCTAACAGATAAAAACAGAAAAGACACAGCGCACAATACCGGAATACACATACACGCCCAGAAAGGTAATACCGGTTATACACATACATGTTCAGAGAGGTATACCAGTATGCACATGCACGCCCAGAGATGTAATACCGGTATACACATACACGTCCAGAGATGTAATACCGGTATACACATACACGCCCAGAGAGGTAAAACCGTTATACACATACACGCCAAGAAAGGTAATACAGGTATACACATACACGCCCAGAGAGGTAATACCAGTATACACATACACGCCCAGAGAGGTAATACCTTTATACACATACACCCCCAGAGAGGTAATACCGGCATACACATACACGTCCAGAGAGGTAATACCGGTATACACATACAAGCCCAGAGAGTTAATAACAGAAAAGACACAGCGCACAACGCTCATAGTGCATTAAACAATATATTGACATAAACAATAAGGTAGGGTGAGTAATGTGCGTACATCAAAGTGATTAATCATAAGCAGTTTTGGGATAATGTTACCCAACGCCTCAGGAAACCGGAACGAGTGTCCTCACAAGGGTTGTGGCGCTGATATCTCGGATGCAGGATCCTGTTGGTAGGAAGGTAAGTAGGAAGCCTCTACGAGTTCTTTCTCCCCAGAGCACGAGTCAAACGTCAGCTACTGTCCCATACAGTGCTTTGCCAGAGCGAAGCTCCACGCCGGCTGGATTCTCTCACTCCCCTCCGTGCGAAGCACTTCTGGGTCGATGACGTCACCGCGGGGGAGATCGCTGGTTATGGCGCCGTTCAAACTCGATCAGCTCGCGTGGTGGGGTGATAGTTAGAGGTAGAGCTCTTGACCAGTCATCCAACGCGTTTCGAAACCCGTGGGTTTCTTCATCAGGGAATAAAATAAAGTGGTTTCGGATGAATTCTAAATACTACACGATCGTACCTCATTGGCTCATTGACAAAAATTAAAAATTCATATAAAAATAAAATTGAGTTAAAAGCTTTTTGAGGTAGTATAAATGGATCATATAAGAACTTTAATACAGGGACCAAATGTCTATATCTTCCGGAGATAAAAGAAAGAAGGAAAAGGGTCCTGTCAGGAGAGGAACAAGAGATGGGGCCAGATCTCAAGAAAAGAGATTGCGAGATGTCTTAAAAACTACATCTCCTAAAGGGACCTTTAATCTGTCTACTGTCATCTTGACGGATGACCAGAAAAAGGTTTTAGACAGAGGCCTCACTTTCTCCCGGTCTTGTGGCCCTAATGCTTTCCAATTATATACGGACCTTCAGAAGTTTGTTAGGAATCTCACTCTGAAGAGGCATTTTATTAAATCAGATATAGAAAATACTCCATCAATAAGGATTACTGACACTAGTACTGCTGAATCAATTCAGCTAGAGACTAGGAACGATGATTTGACCTGCACACATACTCACTTTAGAGGGAAGTCAAAATTTTACCCTGCACACTCCAAAGGTCATCACATAGAGACATTTTTTTAACATGGTCAACAAAGATTTTAATTTATTAACTAATAATGTCAAAAGTAGTGATATTAGACATAATTTGAACAAAAACGAAGCATTGGCTCTAAAACTCCTAAAAAAAAAAAAAAACTTGATTATCAGGCAAGCTGACAAGGGGGGCGGTGTCGTGTTACAAGATAGGAAGGACTATGAGGGGGAAGCCCTCAGACTCCTAAACGACACCACCTCCTATAAAAGATTGAAAAGGGACCCTACGGGGGAATTTCTGGTTTTACTAAAAAATCTTCTTGATGAAGCCCTCACAAGTAATGTAATTGAAAAAAGAGAATATGATTTTTTGTACTGTAGCTGTCCAAAAATTGCCATTTTTTATCATCTCCCAAAAACTCACAAAAGTATGACAAACCCGCCAGGCAGACCGATTATTTCGGGAATAGAGAGCCTTACATCTAACCTATCCCAATATGTGGACTATTTCCTCCAACCTTTTGTAGCAAAACTCCCTTCCTACTTGAGAGATTCAACATCAGTGTTGAATCTGATGGAAGGTTTTGTGTGGAAAGACTCCTACAGGTGGCTCACCTGCGATGTGCAGGCCCTGTATACTAACATCCCACATGAGGAGGGTCTTAATGCCGTTCAATCCTTTTTATTGAATGATGTCACCCTACATCCCCTCAATAGCCAATTTGTTGTAGATTCTATCAGGTACATCCTGAAACATAATTATTTTATGTTTCTTGATGAATTTTATATACAGGTTTGCGGAACTGCAATGGGCACGAGATTTGCCCCCAGTTTCGCAAACCTGTACATGGGAAGATGGGAAGAGGAATACATTTATAATAACAACCCTTTCAAGGCAAATATTATTGTGTGGCGTCGGTTCATAGATGACATCCTGTGCATATGGGACGGCGACCAGTGCTCAATTGGCCAATTCCTACAGTACATAAATAACAATAACAAAAACCTCACTTTTACACATGTAGAGCATGAGACAGAAGTACACTTCCTGGATCTCAATCTTATGGCGTCAGCAGAGGGGAATGTGGTAACAAAAACGCACTTCAAGGAGGTTGATTGCAACAACCTCCTTGTTGCCACAAGCAACCACAAAAAAACATGGATATCAAATATCCCCAGTGGCCAATATTATAGGTTGAAGAAGAACTGTAGTACGGAAGTAGACTTTGAGGAACAGGCCGAAAAATTGACCTTAAGATTTTTAGAGAGGGGCTATCGTCTAGAGAAACTAAATAAAGATCTGGAGAAAATAAGAAAACTTGATAGAAAAACCATGTTGTTAACAAAACATAAAAAAAGCAAAACCCCCCCAGGAAAATGAGGGTAAATGCAACGTTTCTTTTCTCACTAATTTTTTTTTTTCAACTTCAAATTTTTCTTTATTGGGGTCACATCAGCATACATTGTATCACATCCCATTGTGTTACTTCCCCCCAATAATATTTTTTAATCATTTATCAGGCAACGGTAACTGCCACAGTACAGGACAAGGACATCACATACAGGACAGACAAGACAAACCAGACGACGGACAGGGGAGGGGGGGGGGGAGGAAGGAGGGGGGAGAGGGTAGGCCCAGGGTGTTCCTGCTGACTTGATGTCTTTTACGGGCTTCCTGTCGTGCTGGTTGGCACTCCTTGCTTCTGTCTCTGGCGTAAAATGTTTTCTCCGCTGATTTGTTTTGGGGGGCTACTACTTCGGGGGCTGTCCACTAACTGTTCGTCGCTATTTGTCGTTCCGTCTCTGACCCCCCAAGGAGAACGCGCCTGAACCTATTAACGCAAGATTGCGGTGGCATCCACCCCGGGGATATCTGTCTAAGTCAGCCAAGGCGACCAGACTTTTAAAAAATTTGTGCCGGTGTCATTAACCAAACTCGTTAATTGCTCCATCCGGCATACGTGCCAAATCCTATTTCGAATCTTGGGAATAATTGGGATTTCTGGTTGCTTCCATAATGCTGCGATCTCGCATCTAGTGGCTGTTGCAAAATGCGCGATTAATTTGTGCGTCGCATTTGACATACCCTGGATCCGCCTGCCCAGCAGGAACAACCACGGGTCCAGGGGGATCTCCCAATCGAGCATCCGCTGTAACCAATCTCTAATCTGTTCCCAAATCGGGACCACTTTCGTGCATGACCACAGCATGTGTCGCAGGTCGGCCACCTCCCCGCACTGTTTTGGGCAGAGCAGAGAGTAGCCCTTAACAAATGTAGCCAATCTAGCTGGGGTGTAGTACCACCGCATCAGGACCTTATACGCGTTCTCCTTCAGTGTGGTACATATGGAGCTTTTAGCTACTGCTTGTGTGATCTGCTCCCATTCCTCGTCCTCTAGCGTCTCCCCTAGGTCAGTCTCCCACTGTCGCATGTAGCTTAACCGGGTCTCGCTTTTTGTCTCCGGACAGACCACTTCCCTGTACATTCTAGATGTGAGTCCCCTTGTGTCCACGTCTCTGGAACACAGCTGCTCAAAATTGGTGCGTGCTGGTCTAATTGGGGTTTGGTTGTAAAAATCTCTGATCTGGAGATACCTAAAAAATTCTGTGTTTGGGATATCCTTTGCGGATTTAATTTGCTCAAATGTTTGAATATGTATCCTACCCTCCAGATCCTTCAGACGGGTTATGCCCGCTTGTATCCAGTACGTCAAATTTTTACTGTTCAGCCCTGGAGCGAAATCTGGGTTTCCAATGATTGGCGTCATAAGAGAAGCTTTTGTAGTTAATTTACACTTAAATTTAGTGGCCTCCCACACTCGTAGCGAATTGTCAATGGCCTGAAGCGGTGTGCCTATTTGGCGTGCCTTACATTTGGGCAGCCAAATTAGCTTCTGGATGTCAATCGGTGCACAGCACTTTCTCTCCAACTCTACCCATCTCCGAAGGCTTGGGTCCGTGTGCCATTGGAGAATTTGAGCCAATTGGGCCGCTTTGTGGTAAGCAAACAAACAAGGTACCACTAATCCTCCTCTCACTATGGGTCTCTTTAATATACCCTTAGCAATTCGTGGGTTTTTCTTATTCCATATAAAATTCATAATAGTTGACTGCAGGGAGAGGATGTCAGAGTGAACCACTGGTACAGGTAGGCTCTGGAAAAGATATAACATCTTTGGGAGGAGATTCATCTTCACGCAGTGTATCCTTCCAATCCATGAGATGCCCCCTTTTGCCCACACCCTGAGATCCTCTCTCAGCGCCTTTATTAACCTGGGAAAGTTTGCCTTATATAGAGTTTTGTAGTCCCGTGTAAGATATACCCCTAAATATTTGATAGCGGAGTGTTGCCATTTAAAATTGAAGTTAAGATCAATCAGTTTTTCCACTTCCTTGGGAAGGTTTATATTGAGGGCTTCGGATTTGGACTGATTGATCTTAAAGCCGGAAATGCGGTTAAATTTGCTCAGGATTCCAAATACATTAGGGAGGGACGTGAGCGGTTTGGACAGCGTTAGGATAACATCGTCCGCATACAGAGCGGCCTTATACTCGAGCTCTCCATCTGAGATGCCTGTGATATCTGGGCTGTTGCGTATGTGCGCCGCCAGTGGCTCTATACAAAGGGCAAACAGCAACGGCGACAGCGGGCATCCCTGTCTCGTTCCACTTTTTATGTGAAATTGCTCAGAGGGAAAGCCCTGGTGCCTCACTCTCGCCGTTGGGCCCTCATACAGCGCCATGATGGCCCGCAGTAGACGACCCTTAAAGCCAAATGCTCCCAGAGTTTCCGTTAGATAGGGCCAGTCTATTCTATCGAAGGCTTTCTCTGCGTCCAGACTTAGCACCATGGAATGTGTTTTTTTATTTTGGGCCAGATCGATCAGATCAATAATTCTTCTGGTGTTGTCTGCCGCCTGTCTGCCTCCGATAAACCCTACCTGATCCGTATGGATTAACCTGGGAAGGACACTACCCACCCTGTTTGCTATGAGTTTAGAATAGATTTTGATATCAGAATTGATCAGTGAAATGGGCCGGTAGCTCTTGCAGTCTGCCGGGTCCTTTCCAGGTTTGTGGATCACAGAGATGGAAGCCTGAAGCATCTGTGCTGGAAAGGAGGCCCCTTCCAAAATATCGTTAACATTTTTTAGCATATGTGGGGCTAGAATTTTAGCGTATTTCTTATAATATAGATTAGAAAAGCCATCGGGCCCCGGCGCCTTGGCCGGTTTTAATGCTTTGATGACTTCCAGTATTTCCTCAAGAGTAAAGTCCGCCTGCAGCGCCTCTCTCTCGTCCCTTCTCAATGTTGGTAAATTTGCCTCTTTTAGGAAGGTGTTCAATAACTCTCCCGTTTTAGTGTTATGAGTGACCTTGTCTCCATTATATAGCTCTTCGTAGTAGGTTTTAAAAGCCTCTACGATTTTCCCAGGTATGGAGGTAAGGTCCCCCTGTTGGTTCCGAATTGCGTGAATAGAGTAATTTTGAAGCTTCTTTTTTAGCTTATTGGCAGGCAGTGTATCAGGTTTGTTTGCTTTTTCATAAAATTTACGCTTCGACCAAGCCATTTCCTTCTCCGCCTGGGAGGTGAGGAGAAGATTAAGTTTAATTTTGGCGTCTAAAAGTTGTTTAAGCGTTTTTTCCCTCTTATTCGTTTTATGCAGGGCAGAGAGCTCAGCTATTTGTGTTTCTAAGTCCTTAGTTTTTTTTCTCTCTTTCCCGTTTCCGCTTGGCGGCCAGATTCATCAATATTCTCCTGAGGGTTGCCTTATGAGCTTCCCACAGCGTGGCTTGTGACGCCACGCTCCCCTCATTCTCCTCAAAATATTCTGTAATTTTTTCACCTACTTCCCGTCCGAGATCTGGGATCTTTAAGAGGATCTCGTTTAGCTTCCAATTCGCTCTAGGTCTGTCCAGCGGAACTAATGTGCACCGCAGCTCTATAAGTGCATGGTCAGACCATGAAATATCATGGATCTCTGAACGAGAGACCCCAGGGACCAATCTGTTGGACACAAGGAAGTAATCTATCCGGCTGTATGTATTGTGGGGGTGAGAGTAGAAAGTGTACTAACGTACTCCTTGGTGTTGCTCTCTCCATATGTCTATAAGCTGACAACTTGTTAGGCCTTTTGTCAAAGTTAATACGTCCTGTCTGTGTGGTTTGTTAGTGGTCGTGCAACGGTCTAGGCTTGGGTTGAGGACTCTATTCAGGTCACCCGCTACTATAATGTTCCCCTTTGCAACTTTACTTAGCTTATCAAAGAAACTACTAAAAAATGATGTCGCATTGTCATTCGGGGCGTATATTGTAGCCAATGTTATTGGATATTCCCTGATGGAGCCTGTGATTATTAGGTATCTCCCCTCTCTGTCACTATATGATTTGTCATGCCTGAATGGTATACGGTTATGGAGTAGGATAGCGACCCCTCTTTTTTTTACTCGAGCTGAAGCTAGGAAGTGAGTCCGAAAGTCCTTGTCAAAGTACTTGGGAAAGTTGTTTTGGGAAAAGTGGGTCTCCTGTAAGAAGAGCACCTCCGCACCTTTGCGTCTGTAGTCTCTAAATGCGACTCTCCGTTTAGCCGGACTATTGAGGCCCTTAACATTATGGGATACTAACACTATGTCCTTACTCATTAGTAGATCTGTGCTGGGCCTTCTGACGTAGCTTCATCTTGTCATTCCGAGTTTGTCTTGTCGTGGGTCTCTTGCCTTTTCCACCCGCTCGAATCTCTCCGGGCCCCTCTGCAAGGATACGGGAAAGGGAACAGACACCAAGGGACAGGGGGGTAGACAAATACACAACACAACAAAGATGCGGAGGAAAGCAAAAGACGGCAACTGACGAGAGGAGAAGGTTTGGGAAGTAGCGGGGCAGAGGAGGAAGGTGGAGAGAGAGACAAGGGCATAAGGGGAATGGAAAAGGGGGGTCCCAGATAGTTTAAAGGAAAGGGGGGAGATGAGGAGGGCAGCACAGGAGTGACGGAGACGAAGGCAGATGCAGGTAGGATCAGAATGGGATGATAGGAGGTTAATAGGAAAATAGAGGGAAGGAGGAAGGCAGGATTAGGGTGGGATAAAGTAGGAGACTGAGAGAGGGAGTAAGTAGGCAGGACGAAGAATAGATAGAACGCAGGGCAGGGATTAGGATAACGAAGGAAGTAGAAGGTTCAAGTATGTAGATAGAGGGGGGAGTCATCCGATGGGGGCACCTTAAGAAGAAAGAGAGATGAAAGTGATAGAACAGGAAAGGGGAGGTAGATAAGAGGGAGATAGAGGGATAGGGGGATGTGGAAGGCACAAGCAGGTCGTACTAGGAAAGGTAGAAAGGGGGGGACCAGGAGTGATGAGAACAAAGTAAGTGACGGGGTAGATAAAGGAGCGTGAGCTAAAGAAGAAAAAGGGACAAGGAGAGAGACGTGAGTAGAAGGTGGAGAGAGACAGTCGCAGGGCCCGAAGCTAGGAAGATCAAAATAAAGAAATATCAAAAAGGGGACACTATGGGGAGGGACAAATTAGAGACATATCAGGGGGTCTATTCAGGAGGACTTAGACGAAGCCTCGAAAGAAGGGGCAACGAGGCGAACGGGACCTGCTGGGTTTAGCCAAAGTTTGGTAGATAGGAAGATTTAGTAGTTTAAGGGAAGCGGGGGGGGAGCAGAGGGGGGAAGCCTGCTCCGAAGTCTACATGGGCCTGGCGCTAGGGCGGGGGAGAAAAACCCCTAGGTGCACGGGCGCGACCTTTGGGGTTAGATGGCCAGGGAGGGGTGTTAAACAACACGCCCCAAGACTGGACATCCGGCACAAGAGCCAAAAACCCAGAGGCAGAAGTATCGGCGAAAGGAGAGATGCAAGAATACGCCGAGAAATATTAATTGTTATTGTATGTTGTGTTGTGTATTTGTCTACCCCCCTGTCCCTTTCTCACTAATTTTAATTCAATGACGGGGCGTATTGAGAAAATTATAAGAAAACATTGGCCTATTTTATCAAATGATTTGCTGCTGGGTGCTCACCTCTCGGAATTCCCAAAATTTATTTACAGAAGAGTAAAAAATCTAAAAAATACACTATCCCCAAGTGATATAAAACTAACAGAACATCCTAGTGTGGATAGAAAATGGTTAAGCACTAAACCAATTGGGAATTTCAAGTGCGGTAATGTCACGATTGTGCTCGCCACAAACCTGGGTCGGACCGCGAGGCTGAGGTGGGGTTGTAAAAGCACCGACCTGAGACCGCGCAGGCTGATCCGGATTGCGCAGTTCGTTGTCATATATCGCAGGATCAGGATAGGAGAAGACAGCGTCGTCGTTGTACAAGCCAGGGTCAGGACAGGAGACATCAGGATAAACATTGTTCAAGCAATAGTTCAGCAACATGTAGTCAGGAGAGCCCCGCTTCAGCTTAGGAGCGCGGGGTTGGCCTCTGCGCGTGCGACGACCATGGCCCATGGTGCTGGTCACAGGAGATGGTAAGCAGACCAGCGTAGCACACCGCCTAGCTGCACGGGTAAACCAGTGCACAGCGCAAGAGTCCTGAGCGGACTGGGGAATCCTCTGTTTCAGCGCAGGAACCAGGACACGGCCTCTCTAGATTAGGGAAAGAGTAGGCCCCAGGAACCAAGAAGCTGGAGATACACAGGGAAACCTCCGCTTCAGAGCAGGAATCCAAGAGACTGAAGGAAGCAGGGACGAAACATCCGCTTCAGTGCAGGAATCCAGGAGGCTGAAGGAAGCAGGGACGAAACATCCGCTTCAGTGCAGGAATCCAGGAGGCTGAAGGAAGCAGGGACGAAACATCCGCTTCAGTGCAGGAATCCAGGAGGCTGAAGGACGCAGGGCGGAACCTCCGTATCAGCACAGGAGAACAAGCGGGCTTGAAGGGAGCTGAAGGACGCAGGGCGGAACCTGGTATCAGCATAGGAGAACAAGCGGGCTTGAAGGAAGCTGAAGGACGCAGGGCGGATCCTGGTATCAGCATAGGAGAACAAGCGAGGGCTTGTGGCAGAACGATAGTGACATCCAGTAAGGACTATGCTCGGCAAGGAGCATTATGGGAAAGCAGTACTTAAAGGCCAGCGGGCCAATCCCCAGCGGGGGTGTGAAGGTACTGCTCCAATGAGTGAATGCAAGTCTAGGTTGCTGTGATAGGCTGCACAGCTGCAGTAGATACCAGAGGGAGTGTGTATAGCTTTGGTGAGTGAATCCAGGCTGCAGCAAACATCAGGAGAGCTGTTCCAGAACTGCACCGGTCTGCAAGGTAAGGCAACCAGTAAACCGCGGAGCGGATTCCTTACAGGTAAGTGTTCAGTTTGCAAGCATTTGCACCCCGACAGAAAAACTTTTAAATGTACAAATGGAGAAGTACATGATATTAATGATTTTATATATTGCAATACTGACCATGTGGTTTATTTATTGGAGTGTCCGTGTGGCCTTTTCTATGTGGGACGTACCAAACGCCCTTTGAAAGTGCGCATTCAAGAACACTTGCGCAACATTAAAATAGGGTTTATGAAGCATAGCCTTTCTAAACATTATGCACAATTCCACAACAGTGACCCCTCCTCTCTACTATTTAAAGGTATTAAGTATATACCCAAAAATAGGAGAGGGGGTGACAGAGTAAAAGAACTTTCTAGGCAGGAAACCTTCTGGATACACAAATTAAACACCTTGTATCCAGGGGGTTTAAATGAAGATATAGACATTTGGTCCCTGTATTAAAGTTCTTATATGATCCATTTATACTACCTCAAAAAGCTTTTAACTCAATTTTATTTTTATATGAATTTTTAATTTTTGTCTCTTTGTCTTTTTAGCCAATTTATCAGGACATGCCCCTTTTAATGAATTTAGGCTGCTTGTATTCATCTTGCTGCTCTTTAGTGCTAATCGGCTTTGATCACTTTTCATCTTCTTTACTCACTTTATTTGTGATATATATTGCATTTTAGGATAGCCATCCTAGTCTGCCCAGCCACTGATGCACTCGTGCACTATGGTTTTTTATTATGTGTAACACTGTTTCCTTTTGTTTTAGTTTCATCAATCGCGTGTGGTTAGACATGTCATTGTTAATAAAGTTTATTTTAGTATATGTTCTGTTGCCATTGACAACCAGTGACGCGCGAAACCGGGACTTTTAACCCGCCTCTACTACTTCCCCATTGGCTATGAGAGTAGATAGCTTAGCCAATGAGGTACGATCGTGTAGTATTTAGAATTCATCCGAAACCACTTTATTTTATTCCCTGATGAAGAAACCCACGGGTTTCGAAACGCGTTGGATGACTGGTCAAGAGCTCTACCTCTAACTATCACCCCACCACGCGAGCTGATCGAGTTTGAACGGCGCCATAACCAGCGATCTCCCCAGCGGTGACGTCATCGACCCGGAAGTGCTTCGCACGGAGGGGAGTGAGAGAATCCAGCCGGTGTGGAGCTTCGCTCTGGCAAAGCACTGTATGGGACAGTAGCTGACGTTTGACTCGTGCTCTGGGGAGAAAGAACTAGTAGAGGCTTCCTACTTACCTTCCTACCAACAGGATCCTGCATCCGAGATATCAGCGCCACAACCCTTGTGAGGACACTCGTTCCGGTTTCCTGAGGCGTTGGATAACATTATCCCAAAACTGCTTATGATTAATCACTTTGATGTACGCACATTACTCACCCTACCTTATTGTTTATGTCAATATATTGTTTAATGCACTATGAGCGTTGTGCGCTGTGTCTTTTCTGTTATTAACTCTCTGGGCTTGTATGTGTATACCGGTATTACCTCTCTGGCCGTGTATGTGTATGCCGGTATTACCTCTCTGGGGGTGTATGTGTATAAAGGTATTACCTCTCTGGATGTGTATGTGTATACCGGTATTACCTCTCTAGGCGTGTATGTGTATACCTGTATTACCTTTCTTGGCTTGTATGTGTATACCAGTTTTACCTCTCTGGGCGTGTATGTGTATACCGGTATTACATCTCTGAACATGTATGTGTATAACCGGTATTACCTTTCTGGGCGTGTATGTGTATTCCGGTATTACCTATCTGGGCGTGTATGTGTATATCGTATTATCTCCCTGGGCGTGTGTGTATACAGGTATTAACTCTCTGGGCTTGTATGTGTATACCGGTATTACCTCTCTGGACGTGTATGTGTATTCCGGTATTACCTCTCTGGGGGTGTATGTGTATAAAGGTATTACCTCTCTGGATGTGTATGTGTATACCGGTAATACCTCTCTGGGCGTGTATGTGTATACCGGTATTACCTCTCTGGGCGTGTATGTGTATACCGGTATTACCTTTCTTGGCGTGTATGTGTATACCGGTTTTACCTCTCTGGGCGTGTATGTGTATACCGGTATTACCTCTCTGGGCGTGTACGTGTATACCAGTATTACTTCTCTTGGCGTGTCTGTGTATGCCGGTATTACCTCTCTGGGCGTGTTTGTGTATACCGGTATTACCTCCCTGGACATGTATGTGTATACAGGTATTAACACTCTGGGCCTGTACGTGTATACAGGTATTAACTCTCTGGGCGTGTATGTGTATACCGGTATTTCCTCTCTGGACATGTATGTGTATACAGGTATTAACTCTCTGGGCGTGTACGTGTATACCGGTATTACCTCTCTGGGCGTGTATACCAGTACTACCTCTCTGGGCGTCTATGTGTATACCGGTATTACTTCTCTTGGCGTGTCTGTGTATGCCGGTATTACCACTCTGGATGTGTATGTGTATACCGGTATTACCACTCTGGGCGTGTATGTGTATACCGGTATTACCTCTATGGGCGTGTATGTGTATACCGGTATTACCTCTCTGGGCATGTATGTGTATACTGGTATTACATCTCTGGGCGTGTATATGTATACTGGTATACTTCTCTGAGCGTGCAAGTGTATATCGGTATTACCTCTCTGGACGTGTATGTGTATACCGGTATTACATCTCCGGGCGTGTATGTGCATACTGGTATACCTCTCTGAACATGTATGTGTTTAACCGGTATTACCTTTATGGGCGTGTATGTGTATTCCGGTATTACCTCTCTGGGCATGTATGTGTATATCGTATTATCTCCCTGGACGTGTATGTGTATACAGGTATTAACTCTCTGGGCTTGTATGTGTATACCTGTATTACCTCTCTGGACGTGTATGTGTATACCGGTATTACCTCTCTGGGCGTGTATTTCTATACCGGTATTACCTCTCTGGGTGTGTATGTGAATACCGGTATTACCTCTCTTGACATGTATGTGTATACAGGTATTAACTCTCTGGGCCTGTACGTGTATACAGGTATTAACACTCTGGGCGTGTATGTGCATACCGGTATTACCTCTCTGGACATGTATGTGTATACAGGTATTAAGTCTCTGGGCCTGTACGTGTATACAGGTATTAACTCTCTGGGCCTGTACGTGTATACCGGTATTACCTCTCTGGGCGTGTATGTGTATAGCGGTATTACTTCTCTTGGCGTGTGTGTATGCTGGTATTACCACTCTGGACGTGTATGTGTATACCGGTATTACCTCTCTGGGCGTGTATGTGTATACCGGTATTACCTCTCTGGGCGTGTATTTCTATACCGGTATTACCTCTCTGGGTGTGTATGTGAATACCAGTATTACCTCTCTGGACATGTATGTGTATACAGGTATTAAGTCTCTGGGCCTGTACGTGTATACAGGTATTAACTCTCTGGGCCTGTACGTGTATACCGGTATTACCTCTCTGGGTGTGTATGTGTATACCGGTATTACCTCTCTGGGCGTGTATGTGTATACCGGTGTTACCGCTCTGGGCGTGTATGTGTATACCGGTATTACCTCTCTGGGCGTGTATGTGTATACCGGTATTACCTCTCTGGGCGTGTATTTCTATACCGGTATTACCTCTCTGGGTGTGTATGTGAATACCAGTATTACCTCTCTTGACATGTATGTGTATACAGGTATTAACTCTCTGAGCCTGTACGTGTATACAGGTATTAACTCTCTGGGCGTGTATGTGCATACCGGTATTACCTCTCTGGACATGTATGTGTATACAGGTATTAAGTCTCTGGGCCTGTACGTGTATACAGGTATTAACTCTCTGGGCCTGTACGTGTATACCGGTATTACCTCTCTGGGCATGTATGTGTATACCGGTATTACCTCTCTGGGCGTGTATGTGTATACCGGTGTTACCGCTCTGGGCGTGTATGTGTATACCGGTGTTACCGCTCTGGGTGTGTATGTGTATACCGGCTTTGTACCTGGCGAATAAACCCTGCTGTGCATCAACACTACGTTTCCCTGCCTTTGATCGGGATAAAAGAGACTGCAACGTGGTGTGGACATCACAATATATATATATATATATATATACATGTAGAGGTATCAGTACCGTGTTAGCCGAGCTTCAATAATCAAAAAATAAATAGATGATACCGTTCTGTGGCTAACGAAATGCTTTTATTTGTGCGAGCTTTCGAGATACACTGATCTCTTCTTCCGGCGATGTTACAATGAATGAAGCAAGCAAATGGTATACTTAAAAACAGTGTCTCTTGGAATGTTATCTGTGCTGTTCCTTCCCCCGGTGTGGATGTGTATTGGTATACACATCCACACCGGGGGAAGGAACAGCACAGATAACATTCCAAGAGACACTGTTTTTAAGTAATCCTTGCTTCATTCATTGTAACATCGCCGGAAGAAGAGATCAGTGTATCTCGAAAGCTCGCACAAATAAAAGCATTTCGTTAGCAACAGAACGGTATCATCTATTTATTTTTTGATTATATATATATATATATCATTATTATATGATATAGCAGTGTACTATAAGCTAGTACTTTCTTACAACCCTGTATTTACATGTCCGATCCCTCACCACCGGGGTTTTAACATTCACTTTGAAAATAAATAACACACCAGAGTTTGATATATGATAAATACAATTTTATTATTTTTGTGTCTTGTTATAGTCTCCCTGAGAGGTAGTTATTCTGACCAATCTTCCTATTCATCCAACTGTAGTCTACAAACTATTATGTATATCATATCTATTATGGTTTTTGACATTACATTTCATCAGGTTGAGTGCAATTTTCTGGGATCTATTATGATCTTCTTCGATTAGACATTGTATCTAAGTATCGTTCCTCCCATATGCACCCGTTTGGCGCAGTTATGCGCACAATATATTTGGTTTGAGCGGTGATTCCCCCCTTTTTGGTTATCTATGAGAGAGAGAGAGAAATAGAATGGGGGAGAGACAGCATTAGGAGGAGAGACAGACACATGGAGAGGGAGAGACAGACAGAGCATGGGGAGAGAGAGAGACAGAATACGGAAAGAGAGAGACAGCATGGGGAGAGCGCGAGAGACAGCAAGGGGAGAGCGAGAGATGGCATGGGGAGAGCGAGAGATGGCATGGGGAGAGGCAGGCACAGTATGGGTGGGATAGAGACAGACTGGAGAGAAGCAGACAGAATGGAGAGAAGAATTGTAAGAGTACTGGAGGGATGGGGAGGGAGAGAATGGAGGGATGGGGGAGTGAGAAGGATGGGGGGAGAGAATGGAAGGGTTGGGGAGAGAGAGAATAGAGGGATGGGGTTGAGAGAGAGGCTGGAGGGATGAGGGGAGAGAGAGAGAGAAGAGGGATGGTAGGGAGAGTGGCTGGAGGGATGGGGTTAAGAGAGAGGATGGAGGGATGGGGAGAGAGAATAGATGGATGGGGTTAAGAGAGAGGATGGAGGGATGGGGGAGAGAGAATAGAGTGATCGGGTTAAGAGAGAGGATGGAGGGATGGGGGAGAGAGAATGGAGGGATGGTGGGGAGAGAGTGGCTGAAAGGATGGGGGAGAATAGAGGGATGGGGTTGAGAGAGGTTGGAGGGATGGGGGAGAGAGAATGGTGCGATGTGGGGAGAGAGAATGGAGAGATGGGGGAGAGAGAATTGAGGGATGGGGGAGGGTGACAGGATGGGGGGAGAGAGGGAATGGGGAAGCGAGAGAATGGAGGGATGGAGAGAGAGAGAGAATTGAGGGATGGGGGAGAGTAAGAGGATGGGGGGAGAGAGAATGGAGGGATGAAGATAGAGAGAGAATGGAGGGATGTGGGGAGAGAGAGAATGGAGGGATGGGGAGAGAGAGAATGGAGGGATGGGGGAGAGTGAGAGGATGGAGGGAGAGAGAGAATGGAGGGATGGGGAGAGAGAGAATGGAGGGATGGGGAGAGAGAGAATGGAGGGATAGGGGAGAGTGAGAGGATGGGGGGAGAGAGAGAATGGAGGGAATGGGGAAGCGAGAGAGAATGGAGGGATGGAGAGAGAGAGAGAATGGAGCGATGTGGGGAGAAAGAATGGAGGGATGGGGAGAGAATGAAGGGATGGGGGAGCGTGAGAGAATGGGGGGAGAGAGAGAATGGGGGAATAAATAACCCCTGCTGACCCCCCCCCACCGCCCCCTGACCGTGTCACCCGTAGTCAGGAGGGGAGAGATGCCAGGTAACCAATATGAGGTAAGAGGGGAGCCTGGCCCCCCGGTCATAGCACCCATATTACAGATGTTATCAAATCCCACAATGTTAAAGAAGTATATGCCAATGAAACCATTTAACTGGGAGATACAGGAGCCACAATTCAAGTCATTTAGTAGAAGCTTTTGCTTGAGTTGTGTAACGCGCTGAGCTGGAGATGTACAGAGGAGGGAATAAGCAGGAAGCAGGTCAGCCGGTGAGCTCCGTAATCAGCATTACTTATATCTCCTAAACGTCGTCCCAACCATGTAATGCTGTTGAACAGCCTACACTTCATATACATGATATACTTAACCCTTTCTTTTCGCTCAACTCCAATCTAAATGATTTGTTAATTGGTTTGTAATTAGAGATATATTTGTAGCAGAATCCCATGTATGTTCTTTTTACCTGTTAAATACCTTTTTGTGTAATGAAATATATTATAGATCAGAGGTGCTTCCTGTTGCACTTGTGCTGTTAGCAATAGATAAACCGGATAGAAAAGACACTACACATAGATTTGATTAAATAAAGCTTTATTTAATTTAAATAATTTATCTCTTTGCTGGTAGGGGTCTGCAACACATTACAGAGCGATATAGTAACACACTGAACAATGCATTGCAGGCCCCTCCAGCAGCAAAGGGGTTAAGATCAATGCAGGTAGATCTCACTTCTAATTAATGCACAAAGGGCAGTTTGTTGCTGTGATCCAGAGGAAGGCGAAACATAACCCCTGCTGTGTTGTGGGGGAAACAAATTCCTTCCTGACCCCAGTAAATGGCGATCGGATCATCCCTGGATCAGTGTGCAGTGAGATCAGATGGAGCAGCACAGATCAGCGTTGTTATACACAGGGGCACACTCAGTATATAGAGTGGTGATGGGGCGATGGGGCCCCTGTGTATAATCATAGGGTGATGGGGCGCGTGTGCCCCTGTGTATGACTCACATGATCCCCCATCCCTCTGCATATCTATCACAATCAGGGCCGCCGACAGTTGGGGACAGCCAGGACAACTGTCCCGGGTCTGGGGAGGGCAAGGCCGGCCGGCGCTGCAAGTTGAGCCTGAACCTCTGGCCAGACCCGGCGGCCGGTCCTCTCATGGCCAGGTCCTGGCTCTCCCTCAGCTATAGGCCTCTTCCTTCTCTGTCTCACGTTGAGCTTCCAACGCTGGTGCGCGACGGGCTTCTCTGATGTCAGCGCGCCGGAAGTAAGCTTGGCCCAGCTTCAGGCAGCAGAGGAAGGCTTGGCGTGCACGCCAGCATTGGTAGCATGTGGGACAGAGTGGAAGAGTTGGTGTGCCCGAGCATTAGATGCCGGCTCCGGGTGGGCACGCCTGTGCAGTAGGCGCCGGCTCTGGCTGGGGGTTCCTGCGCAGTAGGTGCCAGCTCAGGTTGGGTATGCCAGCGCAGTAGACCGTTCTCCGGCTGGGCGCGCCTATGCAATCCGGCTGGGCGTGCCTACATAGAAGACGCTGGCTCTCCCCAGGCGCCCCAGCGCAGTCGGTTCTGGCTTGGGCACCTGCACAGTAGACGCCAGCTCCATCTGGGAGCACCTGCGCAGTAGACGTACCTGTGCAGTAGGCTCCAGCTGGGCAGGCCTGTGCAGTAGACCCCGACTTGGCATGCATGCGAGTAGATGCCGGCTCCGGCCAGGTGCGCCTGCGCAGTAGATGCTGACTCTGACTGAGGGAGATGGCACAGTAGGATCCGGCTGGGCGAGCCTGCGCAGTAGACGCTGGCTCGGGCCGGGCACCCCAGCACAGTCAGCTCTGGATGGACATGCCTGCACAGTAGACGCCAGCTCCGGCGGGGTGTCACGATGTGCTCACCACAAACTAGACGGGACTGCGAGGCTGAGGTGGGGATTTGAGAAAACACAACCAATGCGAGGGCGCATCTTGATTGTAGATTGGTCAGGGTAGCCGGGTCGGGGTTGGAAAGGTACGGATCGTTGCGGGTAAGCCGAGGTCGGGGAGCCAGAGGTGCGGTGTCCAAGAGAAAAGCTGGGTTGGTACACAGGAGGTCACTGAAGCAGAGCAGGGAAAGGTAGCGAGAGACTGGAACAAGGCAAGGCACGAGGGAGGTGAACACAGGTAACTGGAACAATGCTCAGCCGCTGAGGGAATGGAGAACAGGGAATAAATAGGAGGACTCACCAATGGGAAGCAGGAAGGAGGAGACTGCAGCGAAAGGTACAAGGTGCAGGAGGCACATATGCTTTAGAGGAGGAGAGCGTGCGCCCATGAGTGGGGAAATGCACGCGACTGCGCGTGTGCAGAGCGTGTCTGTGGCAGGAGTGTAACGCTTGTGCTCCCACGCACAAGCAAAGACAAGGAGGGGGACCAAGTAGCGAGGTTGGGAAGCCGCATGAGACACGAGATAGGAGAACGTTGTCACGCAGCTGTGGAGCGGTGCACTTCATCACATGAGCATGCCGCGCGCGAGAGAAGCGTGGCGCGTCCGGAAGATAGGAGCCAGGCTGTGGCACAGCTGAACCAGCTGCACGTGCGAGCATGCTCTGTTAGCAGAGCGGAGCCGTGCGCACTCAGGCACCAGCGCGGGGTGTGGGATGCCACTGGTAAGAAGAGAAGGTAGAGCAGAGTCAAGAGCACAAGGTTACAATGGTTGGTTGCTTCCTGGAGGATGTCAAGACTCCTTAAAGGCATAGTGCCAGTAACTGAAGAGAAAAGCAATACTAAATTCAAAGTAAGGGTTCTTTAGTTAAATGCTTTGGCCAAAGTATTGTAAGCCTGCTACCACGTCAAGGTAAACCCTAATCAGCAGGTCCTACACTACTCGCACGATAAACTAACCTTAGTAATAGAAAGAGGAAAGTCCCAGTCTTCCAGAAAAGCCCAAAGGAGGGCAAGTAGAGGTCCAGAGGAGATCCAAGCAGGAACAGCATGCAATGACAGGAACAGGAGGCATCGAGTACTGGAGTAGTACTTTGCATGACCCAGGGCAGATAGCAACTAACTGTTATTTAAGGAGCAGCAGCAGCAGTTGTTGGCAATGAGAGTCAAAGTGGGGCTTACTTCCTGCCAGGAGGAAGAGGGCAGAGTTTGCCAGAAAGCAAGATGGCGTCACTTGCCTCAGTATGCTTGAAGTCACTTCCTGTTGGTGAGATAAGGCAGGGGACGGAGAGCAGGCGCGGCCTCTGCGGAAGTAGGGAAGGGTTCAGAACACCAACAAGGATTAGAGAGTCTTGACTCGCACCTGGAGAGTGGCGCACACTGGGGCCATTGCCAAGCTCCGTGGCATACAAAGCACCACGTGTGCGCTCTGTAAGGAGAGCGGGAATCTGAGATGTGGCAGGTAAGGAGGGAACACGCCGCAGGGATTGTGTTTCCCGATACCATTCAGTACCCCCCCTCTTCTGGATCGAACTCTGAGCGATCCATACTAGACTGAGGGGAAACAGTCCATAAAAAGTTCTTACCAAGGCGGCAAGCAAAGTAGGGTTTCTGCAGATTCCAAGGAGCGGTCCGCAGAGAGTCCAGGCCGCAGTACAGGAACAAGACAATGACCAGGAACTATGAACAGGAACTACAGTATAACAAGACTTTAAAAACTGCCAAACCTGGAAACTACGGAAGCAGCACTCCATGGTCTGTAACTCAAGGGCTCCCTCCTGGAGTAGGAGGAAAAACAATTCTGTACTGTTGAAAGGAAAGGGACTCAAGTCTCCCAACGGTAAAGGGGTTCAGGGACGGCAGAGTCCACCTCGGGGGGTCCGTTTGTTTGGGCTGAGCATAATGTAACGCTGGTGCTCCCACGCACAAGCCAAGAAAAGGAGGGGTCCCAGTACCGAGGTTGGGAAGCCACAGGAGACACGAGATAGGAGAAAGTTGTCATGCAGCTGGGGAGCTGTGCACAGGCGCATCTGGAAGAGTGGAGCCAGGCTCCGTGGCACAGCTGAGCTAGCTGCACGTGCGAGCATGCTCTGTTAGCAGAGCGGAGGCGCGCGCACTCAGGTACCAGCGCGGAGTGTGGGATGCCACTGGTAAAAAGAGAAGGTAGAGCAGAGTCAAAAGCACAAGGTTGCAATGGTTGGTTGCTTCCTGGAGGACGTCCAGCCTCCTTAAAGGCATAGTGCCAGTAGCTGAAGAGAAAAGCAATACTAAATTCAAAGTAAGGGTTCTTTAGTTAAATGCTTTGGCCAAAGTATTGTAAGCCTGCTACCACGTCAAGGTAAACCCTAATCAGCAGGTCCTACACTACCCGCACGATAAACTAACCTTAGTAATAGAAAGAGGAAAGTCCCAGTCTTCCAGAAAAGCCCAAAGGAGGGCAAGTAGATAAAGTCCTTTTGTCAGGATGGAATGTGTAAGAGGTGTTTTCTACCCTCTACTGATGTCAATTTTTGATTAAATAAAGCTTTTTTCTTTTACTAATTGCACTTGGATTGTTTATGGAGAGCAGTGACTGCCCAGACTCTGTTTTTCCTTTTCTGCTTTTACCTTCGCCGGGTTCATGGTGAGCCCCTTGTTAGAGATAATATACCACAGAAAAGTTGTGGACGCTTGATGGAAGAAGCACTTCTCCAGTTTCGCGTACAGATGATTCTTCCGAAGGCGGAGAAGTACCTGTCTGACATGAGAAACATGCTCCTGTTCAGACTTAGAAAAAATCAATATATCGTCCAAATACACGACCACAAACCGGTTGAGAAGATCCCTGAATACCTCGTTCACGAAGTCCTGGAAGACGGCCGGGGCATTACAGAGTTCAAAGGGCATGACGAGATACTTGTAGTGACCCTCACGAGTATTGAAGGCCGTCTTCCATTCATCGCCCTGGCAAATCCTTACCAAGTTGTAGGCCCCCTGGAGATCCAATTTAGTAAAGATATTGGCCCTCTGTAGGCAGTCGAAGAGTTCTGCAATCAGCGGCAGAGGATAACGGTTCTTAATGGTAATTTTATTAAGACCCCTATAGTCAATACATGGTCTTAGCGATCCGCCCTTTTTTCTTTACGAAGAAGAACCCTGCACCGGCTCACGACGAGGATTTATGGATAAAGCCCTTTTGTAAATTTTCGTGAATATAGTCTCTCATGGCTTTCGTCTCCGTAAGTGACAGAGGATAGGACGCAACCATGGGGGGTATGGAGCCGGGCAATAAGTCAATTGGACAGTTAAATGGACGATGTGGCGGCAAGACCTCAGACCTGTCTTTGTCAAAAAACATCACAGAATTCAGCATAGATCTCCGGCAGACTTGTCCCTACCTCCTTGGGAGTAGTGGCTCCAAAGATGCTGTTGGAAGAGACTGAACAGTTCCTGAGACAGAGCGGGCTCCATTGGACCAGATTTTTGCCTGCTGTCACGATAGTGCTGCCCGCAGACCAGACCCATCCCTGAACTGCGGTGGGACATTAGTAACACGCACCCGCAGCAGAGGAAGCGTGTCCGGAGTGTGGTAGTTTGCGTAGAGAGGCCAGGAGACTTAGTATGGTATTTGTCATGCTGTGTCCACCACAAACTAGACGAGACCCTCGGTACTGAGGTGGGAAAAGACTAAACACCACCGACAGGCACGGGAATCTGATCTGGAGTGTGCGTAGTTGCTCGCGCCGGGTCAGGAGCAGGGAGGGTAGAGGAGTAGTGAATACTTGCCGAGTTAAGGGTAATAGAAGTATCGGAACGTTGGAGGTACTCGTCGCTGGGGTCGGTGCTGGAGAAGGTAGAATAGTTGAGGTCCAAGAGCCAAGTTCAGGTTGGAGAGTTATGGACGGTCAAGGATAGCCAAGGTCGGGGTTTCAGAGAAGCGGTGGTCCAAAGGCAAGCCAAGGTCGGTACACGGGAGATCAAACAAGACAAGGCAGGATATCTAGGAGACAAGAGAGGTAAGCACAGGAACAGGAAGCTTATGGTCAGCCAATGTGCCAGTGGTACTGCTGAGCCTAAATAGGTGAGACAGCCCAATAGGAGCAAGAGGCGGAACTGGGGCGTGTTCGTGCGGAGCCTGTGATAAGCTATGGTAAGGATGCCAGGTGAGAGTGCTGTCAATGGCCTCTAGTCCCACCGGGAACTTCTTGTGAACGAGCGAAATCTAGTTTCTCTCGGCAAAGCTTTGGTCGACAAAATTACCTCCAGAGCCGGAATTTATGAAGGCAACTGTGGACACGAGAAAACCCTCCCCAGAGAGGGTAACCGGGAGCAGAATCCTTGTGAGAGGCCTTATAGTGATAGGGGATAAGGAGAACGTCCCCAACGTGACCCCCCTGGACTGCCCTGGGGTTTTAGAACCCTCCGCCTTCTGTGGGGCATGAAGAGCCTGGTGCCACGGGCTGGCGCAGTACAGACACAGGCCAATGTCTCGTTAGTCGACAGCTTATAGCCTCCCAAGTGCATGGGTATGTGGCTCTGGGGGTGAAGAGGTTCTATTGTATGCTCCTGTGGAGGGGAGACTCCTGGGGCGAACAGTAGACATTGGGCTCTCTCAGACCCCCTCTCTTGCCGCGAATGCAGCCTGCGATCAATTCTTCGAGATCAGTCGGACGCTCCTGCGTGGTGAGTTTGTCCTTCAATGACTCAGAGAGGCCATGCCAGAAGGCGCCCGCCAGGGACTCGTCATTCTATCCTGTCTCTGCAGCCATGGTCCGAAACTCGAGGGCATACTTGGCGACCAACCGGGTTCCCTGGGCGATATGGAAAAGGGAAGATGCTTCCATCATCTTGCGTCCGGGCGTGTCGAACACTCTGCGGAACTCCCGAGTGAAGAGTCCGATGTCTTGAGTGAGGTCCGGTCTCACATGTTCCCAGATGGGGGAGGCCAAGGCCAGGGCGTCGTCGGTGAGCAACGGAGTGAAATACGCCACTTTGGATTTAGGAAATGGGAAACGAGAAGGCGTAACCTCGAGCTGAATAAAACACTGGTTGAGGAACCCTCGGCAACCGTGCTATTCCCCTGCATAACGGCGGGGCGTAGGAAGTCGAGGTTCAGCCGGCAATGACAGCGGGTCTGCCATGAGTCCAGTCATGGTAGGAACCAGGGAAGGGAATGCTCTGGTTGGAGTGGGTGCTTGTTCCGTAAGAAGGCGGAGGCTCTCCTGTAACATGAGCATGCGCCGGTCGTTGTGCTCGAGGTATTGTTCAAGTTTGGAAAATAGGTTGGAGTGCGTGCTCAAGACTCGCCCCACCTGTGCTCACCACTAACTAGACGGAACCGCGAGGCCGAGGTGGGGATTTAAGAAAACACAAACCCGAAGCCGCAAGGGCGCCTCTTGATTGTAGATTGGTCAGGGTAGCCGAGTCGGGGTTGGAGAAGTTACGGATCGCTGCGGGTACTTAGCCAAGGTCGTTGTTGGAGAGGTACTGTGACGCTCGTGCTGCCCGCAAACCTGACAGGACCCCGGTACTGAGGTGGAACGGAAGGATACCACGCACCCACAGCAGCGGTGGCGTGCCCGGAGTGTGGTATAGAGCAAAGCTGGACCGGGGGCAAGGAAGAGGGTTAGTCAGGTACTTGCCGAATCCAGAGTAGAAGAAGGTAGAGTGGTCGTGTTCGTAAGCCAAAGGTCTGGGAGTAGAGACAGCTGCGTAATCGAATGTCCGTTTGCCTGGTCGGAGGATTAGAGAAGACAGCGTAGTCGAATGTCCAATTGCCAAGTCTGAGGGGTAGAGAAGACAGCGTAGTCGAATGTCCGTTTGCCAAGTATGAGGGGTAGAGAAGACAACGTAGTCGAATGTCCGTTTGCCAAGGTCAAGATCCAGAGGAGGTTTGCAGACAATCCAAGGTCAGGAACTCAGGGGCTGAAAAAACAAGAGCTATCCCCCGAGTGCCGTGCACAAGCTGCACGGGTCCTTGCGCGCCCTTTAAGGCAGATGGGCTGACGCGCATAACCCAGAAGAAGAGGAGAGGCAGTGTGGAAGATGCCCACGCCAGTGGGGAAATTACGGGGATCCGGAGCAGCGGCGGTGCCTGTTGTGGCAGCAGGTAAAGGAGCGCTGTGGCGGGTCGATCGTGACCCATGGACCCTTACAGTACCCCCCCCTCGAGGATCGAACTCCGGACGATCTTCCCAAGGTTTGTGGGGGAACTTTTGGTGAAAGCGTCTTAGTAAAGACGGAGTGTGGAGTTCAGGCCGTGAGACCCAAGAACGTTCCTCAGGGCCATACCCCTTCCAGTGGACCAAGAACTGGACTTTGCCTCTAGAGATATGAGAGTCAATGATGGACCGGACTTCAAATTCTTGTTGTCCTTGTATAGTAACAGAAGGAGGTCTATGTGAGGAGTGGGAGGACTGAGCACTTTGGATGAACGGTCTCAAGAGGGAAACATGGAAGACGGGCGAGATCTTTATGGAGGAAGGAAGGAGAAGACGATAGGCCACATGGTTTAACTGTTGAAGGATAGAAAAGGGACCCAGGGACCTAGGAGATAACTTCAGAGTAGGCGTCTTCAATCTGATATTTTTTGAAGAGAGCCAAACATTATCTCCAGGTATATACTTATGTGCCTCCTGATGAAGACGATCTGCCTGTCTCTTCTGCCTCTGGGCCAAATCCCGTAATACCCCTTGAATCCTCTTCCATGATCCCTGAAGAGTGGCAATCATAGAATCGGCAGCAGGAACTCCTGAAGTGGGTGTGGGAATAGGGAGCTGATTAGGATGATATCCATAATTTATAAAGAACGGCGACTGCTGTGTGGATTCATTCCTGAGGGAGTTGATGGCGAATTCTGCCCATGGGACTAATTCTGCCCAATTATTCTTAGTCAGAAGAAAAACATCGTAAATATTGTTCCAGGGATTGATTCATGCGCTCGGTTTGGCCATTGGTTTGAGGGTGATACCCAGACGAAAAAAGAAGGGAAATACCTAGCCTCTGAGAAAAAGCATGCCAACATTTCGAGACAAATTGAGTACCATGATCAGAAACAAAGGAAAGTGGAATACCATGGATACGAAAAATCTCTCTCAAAAAAATATCAGCCAGTGTGGCAGATTATGGTAACCCCTTGAGGGGAATAAAATGGGCCTGCTTGGAAAACCTGTCAATAAGCTACCTACCATACTTCTGACAAAGAAAAGAGTGAACACGGCAGTCTGCCACCTAAAGCACTTCTAGCCTTTGAAACCCTTAAAAGGACATTCTCCACCGCCCCCATCCTACGCCACCCAGATCTCAGACTTCCCTTTACTCTAGAGATTGACGCTTCGCATATCGGTGCTGGCGCCATCCTTTCTCAAAGGCAATCCCCACAGGATAAGCTCCATCCCTGTGGGTTTTTCTCAAAAAAAAAAATTCTCCAGCAGAACAAAATTATGATGTCGGCAATAGAGAACTGGCCATCAAACTCACCCTACAGGAATGGAGACATGTCTTTGAAGGTACTGAAAACCCCATTTCAATCCTTACCGACCATAAAAACCTGTTGTATATAGAGAACGCACGCCGTCTAGGAGCCCGTCAGGCTCCGGTGTTCTCTTTTCTTTTCTAGGTTCAATTATTTGATCTTTTTCATCCCCTGATCGAAGAATCAAAAAGTGGATGCGCTCTAATGGCAATTCATGGTCGAAGACAAATCACAGGAGGTTCCAGAGACGATTCTACCCTCCAAATATGTCATTTCGGCCAACTCTTTCAATGTCTTGAATAAGGTTCTGGCAGCACATGCTAATCTTTCCAGAGATCTCAAGGTGTCGGAGGGTCATTTGTATGCTGCTCCACGCTTCCAAAGGAAGATACTAGAGTGGGGTCATTCATCCAAGTCCGCCGGTCATCCTGGTATCAAGAAGACTTCCGACCTCATCAAGCGAACCTTTTGGTGGCCCAGCATGCTGAGAGATACGGAAGAGTTTGTCAAATCCTGCCCAACTTGTGCCCAGGTCAAGACGTCTCGCAGAAAACCGACAGGTCTTTTACAGCCATTACCCATTCTGGAACGCCCATGGAGCCACCTTTCAATGGATTTTATTGGAGAACTTTCCACTTCTAGAGGGATGAACACTATCCTGGTGGTCGTGGATAGGTTTTCCCAGCAGGCCCATTTTATTCCCTCAAAGGGTTACCCTTTGGGTTACGTCTTCGTCAAAGAGATTTTTCGCCTCCACGGGGTCCCACTGAACATTGTTTCCGACCGCGGCTCACAGTTTATCTCTAAGTTCTGGCGAGCCTTTGCCCATAGGATGGACATCACCCATCACTTTTCTTCAGGGTACCACACTCAAACAAAAGGGCAGACCGAGAGAACAAACAAAACACTGAAGCAATACCTGCGCTGCTTTGTCTCCAATAGTCAGGATAATTGAGTGGACCTCCTCCCTTGGGCAGAGTTTGCACACAACTCTTTAAAGAACATTTCCACACAGGAATCTCTGTTTTTTGTAAATTACGGCTTCCATCCAGTATGACTTCCGATTTCTTCAATCCCATCCGGGATCCCGGCAGCAGACGACCATATTAAAATCCTACCGGAATCTTGCAGGAAGATCCAAAAGGTACTGGCAAGAGGCGATTCGCAGACAAAAGGCACAAGCGGACCGTCACCGCTGAGAGGTGCCTGATTATAAGACAGGAGAATCTGAAAAAAACGGTTTATAAGGAACTCCTGGTGGAGGCCTCTCCTATCGGCCTCTCCTGCGCCATATCCATCGCCACAGGGCTCCAAGAACGTTCCTCCCTCTCTGTCTTGGCCCCTCAGATCCATTCATATGGGCTCTTCTGCCCAGCCTGGGGAAGGGGAAGCAGCACTTGAGTCCAGATATCACGGCCTCTTCCTCTGCGTCTTCCTCTTCCTCGGCTCCCTCCTCCTCCGCTTCTTGCTCCTCTTCCTCCGCTTCTTCCTCCTCTTCTGCCGCTTTGTTGTTCTCGCACTCCTCTTCATCCTCATGCACCATAGATGGTATATAGTGCACTATGGAACTGGAGCCGGAGCTGCCGCAGTCCCACGCTGATAGGCTGAACGGCTCCACTGCCGTGTGCTCCCCGACCTGCAGGAGACATAAAGTGTGTGTAACCAGGACAGTGATACTCTGTATCACAAGAGCTCCTCTGCCACTAATACCCCATCCCCAGGCCCAGTACCCTGTTATACCCCCCTCCCCAGGCCCAGTACCCTGTTATACCCCACTCCCAAGGCCCAGAACCCTGTTATACTCCCAAGGCCAATACCCCATTATACCCACCTCCCCAGACCCAGTACCCTGTTATACCCCCCTCCCCAGGCCCAGTTCCCCGTTATACCCCCTGTGGCGAGAATGGGGTTAATTAGGCCATTAATAAAGGTATTATGCTCGGCTGATTAACCCAAACTCGCATTGGGAGTGAAGGGGTTAAAAGTATTTGCATTGCCCTGATGTATTTGCTGTCCCAGCCTTCTTACCCCCAGTTTGCAGCCTATTTCCTGCCTGTCATAATAGAATTACATACAAAGTGTGCTATAAGGTTTTCAGGCACAAGATGGCGTTGTGAGCGCCGAAGCTGGCGCTGAATGAAGAAGTGTGGCTGTATACGGGTGGTTTGTTTGAAGCATAGGTATCCTTTTTCAAACACGCAAGTTCAATTGAATAAGTGGCTTGCGGTTAGATTTCAAGTGGTTTTTCGACAGAATGCATCCGTACCTTGTTAGCTCACATAACATGAAAGGAGGAAAGTCTATTGCCGTGGGAATTCGGTCAATTGAAGAAAGCCTTTCAATTAAGTGGGCTAACTCGCGAACGGAGACTGCTTCCCCTTTATACCCCTATCCCCAGGCCCAGTACCCCCTTATACCCTCTGCCCCAGTACCCGTGATAACACCCTCCCCAGGCCCAGTACCCTGTAATACCCCCAGGTCCAGTACCCAGTTATACCCACCTCCCCAGACCCCTACCCCGAACAAGTAGCAATTTCTAGCTACGAAACGCGTAGGATTAACATATGCTGTATTAGTAGCCTTTTTAAGGTATTTTATTTGTATATGTATCCATGCATTTGCTGCCACCTTTCCAAGATGCCGCTCGGGTGTCTGTACTGCTAGTCACGCCCCCCATGTGACGTAACGCAGAAGCGCGGGTACTGATAGGGGAATCGTCCCTGCCAGTTGCCGATCACCCTGATTGTGTTCCTGGGTGTATCGCAATCAATTTTACTCTGCCTTCTCTACACGAATGGACTAGTACAACGTTATATATGTGCTGTAGAGACTGATTCACATTGACCACACACATACAGTAATGTGTCTGCCACAGCTGAGGATTTTTACATCAGCCCAACATATGGTGACTGAATACTGATGACAACAAGGAGGTGCTTCCCCCACGAGACTCCCAACAGATTTGGATGTCCTGTGTAAGCTGTCATTACCTTGAGAGGCCCAGACGCTATCTGGAGATCGTAGAGGAATACTTACCAGAGGGACCCTAATCCATCGCCCATTCTGATGCCAGCTGTGTGGTAACTTCGTGTATTGTACACGTAAATGCGATTGATCTATAATTTTTATGTACGCAGAATACTTACCCTCTTTTTTTACACTAAAATGTTTTGATATACTTCACTATTTGCGTTTTGTGCTGTTTTTTTGTCTTTTTTACCCCATACACTGGCCCGGTACCACGTGATACACCCCTCTCCTTGTTCAGTACCCCGTTATACCCAGTCCCAGTACCCAGTTATACCTCCTCTTTGTCAGCCTCCTCCTCATCTTCTTTATCCTCCCACACTATTGATGGAGTATAGTGCCCTGAGGAGCTGGAACTGGAGCTCTCAGGGTACCACGCTGACAGGCCGAACGGCTCCACCTTGGTGTGCTCCCCGACCTGCAGGAGACATAACGTCTGTGTAACCAGGACAGTGATACTCTGTATCGCAAGAGCTCGTTGCCATTTATTCCCCACTCCTCAGGCCCAGTACCCATTATACCCCCCTCCCCAGGCCCAGTACCCCTTTATACCCCCAGGCCCAGAAACCTGTTATACCCCCAAGCCCTGGCCCAATACCCCGTTATACCCCCAGACCAAGTTCCCCATTATAACCCCCAGACCCAGTAGCCCGTTATCCCCCCCTCCCCAGGCCCAGTACCCCGTTATACCCACCTCCCCAGAACCAGTACCATTTTATACCCACCTCCCCAGGCCCAGCACACCTTTATACCCCCTCCCAGGACCAGTACCCTGTTATACCCCCTCCCCAGGCACAGTACCCAGTTATACTCCTTTCCCCAAACCCAGTACCCCATTATACCCCCCTCCCCAGGCCCAGTACCCCATTATACCCCCTCCCCATGCCAAGTACCCTGTTATACCGTAACATACTATTCCATAAATAGTGTCCTGTACAACAGCTAAAAGTACTATATGTGCGGCTGATTCACAGCTCAGTGATTCCCATTTACCTGTAAAGTGCCTCTTCCACCTTTCTGTTGAGGGGTATTCTCCGCCCATGCCTGTGATACAGAGGATAGTAATGTGAGCACATGTATTCCTCACTCATAAGCATGTCCTGGCACTGTATGGGAGGTTTGACGGTTAAACCAATTGTCCACAGCACTCAAACAGTAACAATCTTCGCAACGCAAAGTTGCTTTGCAATGTTAGCAACTTTTCGGAGTAATAGACCCCTTCAAGGCCCGTTTCCAAGTCACACTAATGGACAGTGGTACTTCCCTTTAATTAATCCTATCTAAGGAACCTGAATGGTCCATTTGACTCTCCCTTGCAGTCACATATAGGGGCCTATGCTTGTAGCCTTCATAAAGCAACTTGCTGGTTCTATTACGCTTAGGCAGAACCGCGTTCATTTGAGGTCCGGGACCCCCTGCTTCATGAGATACAGGCCCCGTTATAGGGTGCATGTATCTCCTATGCATTTAAATGTCTCGTGCCACATGACCGTGGGATTTAAATGCATAGGAGATACTGGCATCCCATAACGGGGCCTGTATCTCAGACAGCATGTCAACGCGGACCTCAAGTCAACGCGGTTCTGCTCCGGAGACCTCCTGCTCATGCACACTAGTATTACATTTTTTATTAAAACAGCTTCATTTCCTTAGTGGCTGGTTGCAAAGGAAATGAAGGGATTCAACCTCAATAGCCTGTTTATTTGGGGCAGAGGGGGTGGATGAAGGGGGTAGTAGTCCCAGGGAGGGTAAATAGGCCTACCTGGAAGGTTGCGGGAGGAGTTAACCTGCGGAACCGCTATGGTAATGAAGGAGTTAACCAGTGCTGGACATCCATCCTTTGGGCAACTACCCCCTTCATCTAATCCCTCTACCCACAATAAACAAAAACACACAACAACCCTACTACCCACCTCCTCTACCCCCAACAACCCCCCCCCCCCCCACAGCCCCCAACACATACAGCACAGTAATGGGCAAAATTACAATTATCGAGATATGGATAATAGTGCATTTGCTCATTCTAAAACCAAAAATTAGCGTCATGACGTCACGTAGCATCCGGTTGCCATGGCAACACAGTGTCATTTGATGCCGCACAGCCATTTTCACTGCAATTGGAGGGGGAATTGCAGAATAATAACGGACAATGCCTGAGTTGCCGCCACCACACCGCCACCTGCGATTGACAACGGCAACCCGTAGCCCGGAGGTAAGGGCCCAAAACCCAGAGTCTCCGGGTCAAACCCGGAGAGATGGCAACTCTGGCTATTATCCATATCTGGATAATAGTTATTTTGCCTATTACTGTCTGTATGTGTTGGGGGGGGGGTTGTTGGGGGTAGAGGAGGTGGGTAGTAGGGGTGTTGTGTTTATTTTTCTTTATTGTGGGTAGAGGGATTGGGTGAAGGGGGTAGTAGCCCCAAGGATGGATGTTTAGGTCTACCGGGTGGTATCAGGAGGGGTTAACCCCTTCATTACCTTAGCGATATTAACCGCTAAGGTAATGAAGGGGCTGACTCCACCTACAACCTCCCGCAAGGCCAAAACACCCACCAAGGGCCAAGCACCACCTTCACCCACCCCCGCTACCCACAATAAACCTGGCACTGGTAGTTAACCCCTTCATTGCCTTAGCGGTTAGCCGCTAAGGTAATGAAGTTGCCTGTACAGTAAATGCATTTTTCATTAATCTGATTCATGCCGGGGGCCTCCTACGGTGCTGATATTACTGTGTATTAGCTCCCGAGACCCCCGGCATCAATCCGATGAGGAAAAATTCCCCCTCTCTCACCGCCGCCTCAGAAACTTCTTGGCAGCTTCACGACAACTTTTTTTGGCGAGAAGATTTTGGGAGTAAATCGCCATTCTAGAGCCTCGATGTGTCTCGGGCTACTAGAATTGCACCAGTTTGAAAACTGGCGATAAGTGGCTTATCGCCGCTCACTTGGCGATATGTTTTTGACGGCTGAAAAAATTGGCGATTAAACCCACTTATCGACACTTACTGAATTGCTGTAGGCATTTTTTGCCGATAACAGCTAAAAAGCCTCGATAAATGGGTTATGAAGGCTACTAGCATAGGCCCCATAATCTCCTATAGTCAGTAGCAGCACACCTCCCGGAAGTCACATGGGAACGGGCCTTGAAGGAGTCTATTACTCCGAAGCGTTGCCCCCCTATTATAATCACTGATTGCTGTTTGTGTTTCCATAGTTGTATAGTGTTTTCTCCCTGTGTTAGTCCTGTACTCCTCATTATGTTTCTGTACCATTTATTGGTGATTTGCTGTATAATACATCTTTTCTTTGCATCTTTCTCTTCATGTTCTGGCATTTAGGTGGTGGATGTGCACTGCATTTCTGTTGGTATATCTTATGGCTTTCAGCTAACTTATAGCAGGGGTGTGCAAACTGGGGGGCGCTAGATATTCCTGATGGGCGGTTGCAGAGGCCTCACGCTCTCCCCCAAGGCATTTAAATGAAATGTCTGGGAATCGCGTGAGGCCAAGGTAACTCACTTACCGGGATTCAGATGCATGGTGTGACGAGTTGCTATGGCAACGTCACATCACATGACCCATCACCATGGCAACACGGCGTCACATACCGCTGCGGGGTCACGGCGGGATGTCACATGACCTGGCGGCGTCATTTGACACTAGAAAACGAGATAAGGGGGGGGGGGGCACACCTGGGGGACCTAGCAGGGGGGGCACAGCTCCAATAGTTTTCACACCCCTTCCTTATAGTATACTGCAATTTATTTTAGTGTTCCTTTACCCCGCCTCATCAGTATGCTCCTGTATGCTCTGGGTAATCACACTTGCAGCAGTTAGGCTCATTATAGCTAGTTCTTCTGTGTATAACTTACACTTATAACTATGCTGTGAGTGGTGTACTATAGATTGTGTACTGATAGCTATCGGTGTGCATTTTGGGCACTTGATAATGCATTAAGGTTGTTAGTACAGATTGTATACTGGGTGTGTTGTACTTTGCACCTGTTATCATTGTACAGCTTTATTCTATATGTGTTGTTTATTAAACTCTTTTCATTTAGAAAAATAGTATTTCTTTATTTCGGGGGTCTTATGATGTGATAATATATTATTATGCTATATTAGATCTTGCTTTAGTACTTATATGCATTTTAATCTATTTGTTAAATTGTATGTTATTATTTGTATCTGCCTATTTGGTCACTTTCTCTAGTACTATTTGTCTATCTGGCCCGTATGTGTTTTGCAACATATGGGGGTTAATTTGATCATGGTATTGACCAGGTGTATCTGATTAGCAATTAGTAGTCTGTTCTGATTGGTTCATCTAACTATAAATACTATGTTCCTCACCTGTACTGTACTCCTGATGAAGTCTCTTTTGAGACGAAACGCGTAGAGAGTGTTTGGTGGAGGTGTATTGTTCCTTTTTTAATAATCATTCACTCACAAGCCAGCTATAGCATTTGTAGTTTCTTTGGAAACATTTATCTCAGCCGTCCACTGAATACACGTATGTGAACTTGTTCCGGCTAATCCACCGACGTCACTGAGTTCTCGCGATACCTGGAGCTGAGAACTCACTGTGTGACGCCGGATTGAGAGGAAGGTGGCGTCCCTCGTGTTTTCCGGGCTGCGGAGGCGTTCACAGAGGCTGCTGCAGTGAATCTACACCGGACACTGAAGTCATCTGGTACCGGGTTCCTGTGTCGGGCGGGCTGAGTTATACTCAAAATTGCTTTTTATTAAGCTATGTTTGTGAGTGTGCATTTTAAATCCTTTACTCCATAAATATTGTTATACCTTTTTACGCTATGAGTGCGCCTGTTTTTTCTGTGTTTCTATAGATATCTTCAAGGAAGTGGTGTTCCCTTCATTCGGGCTGCAGATACTCTTTTGGATAGCAATTGGAGCAATTTTTAAGATTTGTATACATTTTTTATATATATATTTTTCTGGACTTTACATCTGATCATTTTATTTTTTATATATTTTTTTGTATTGTGCATGTATACTATGTTTCCCCATTTTTGTACAGTATAGGTTTTTTTCCTCATGTTGGTGTGGCTATTCATATAATGGTTTAGGTTGGCGCCGTTTTTCTTTCTGTTGTGCTATATATATATATATATATATATATATATATATATATATATATATATATATATATATAACCATCCAGCAGGGCAGCGGAACAGCAAAGAGAGGCAGCACTCAGAGGTAAGTGTACAAAGAATTGTATTGTAACAGACACAAAAATCCACTTTTTCGATCCCACAGAGGATTTTCTTCCTGGGATGCGCCTCTCCCTGCTGTTCCGCTGCCCTGCTGGATGGTAACGTACTCTTATTACATTATTTATGGGACTAGCACCAGGCTTATTTGGATTACAATGTTGGAGTGCTTGCTGTTTTCCTTACCCATATATATATATATATATACTAGCTGATATACCAGGCGTTGCCCGGGATGTAAATCCGTAATAGGTAGTATTATTTATAAATGGTGGAACAATAGGTTGAGTATTTGTTGGAAAGGTTGGATAATAATGTTGAAAATAAAGATGGAAGAAAATGTAATACGATGTTGCATAAAAATGGTTTATTGTAAACACACCACAGTACAATGTATATTTTGGTGACATAAGTGATGTAAAAATGTGAGGCGTGTGTCCTGCTAGGGTGTGAGCGTGTGTGGGTGTGTGGCGAGTGCCGGTGACAGCTGGTCAGTGATGTTGTTGCGTAGGAGGCGGCAGGTGTGTGTCGAGTGTGTGGGGTGGGTGAGAGGCGGCGGGTGTGTGTCGAGTATGGCGGGTGTCTGTTGAGTGTGTGCGGCGGCTGTGTGGCGCAGGGGTGTGAGCGGTGGGCGGGTGAAAGGCAGAAGGGCGGGTTGGGCGAAAGGCAGAGGCGGGAGGGCGGCCGAAAGGCGTTGAAGGAGGGGAGGCGGATGGGTGGTGAGGGGGGTGGTGGGGGGAGGTGAAGGGGGGGGTGGTGAAGGGAAGTGAAGGGGGGGTGAAGGGGGCGGAGGGGGGGTGAAGGGAGGGCAGAGGGGAAGTGAAGGGGTGCGGAGGGGGGGTGAAGGGAGGGCGGAGGGGGGGCACAGGGGGGGCAGAGGGGGTAGGTGGGAAGGGGGGAGGTGGGGGGCTGTGGGGGAGGTGGGAAGGGGGGAGGTGAGTCGAGTGAAGGGGAGGTGAGGGGAGGTGAAGGGGGGGTGAGGAGAGGTGAAGGGGGGGTGGAGGGGAGGTGAAGGGGAGGTGAAGGGGTGTTGAGGAGAGGTGAAGGGGGGGAGGTGAAGGGGGGGTGGAGGGGAGGTGAAAGGGGGGTGGAGGGGAGGTGGAGGGGTGTTGAGGGGGGGTGAGGGGTGTTGAGGGGGGGGTGAGGGGAGGTGAAGGGGGGGGTGACGGGAGGTGAAGGGGGAGGGGAGGTGATGGGAGGTGAAGGGAGGGGGGGTGACGGGAGGTGAAGGGAGGGTGACGGGAGGTGAAGGGGGAGGGGAGGTGACGGGAGGTGAAGGGAGGGGGGGTGACGGGAGGTGAAGGGAGGGGGGGGGTGACGGGAGGTGAAGGGAGGGGGGGGGTGACGGGAGGTGAAGGGAGGGGGGTGACGGGAAGGGAAGGGGGGGGGTGACGGGAATTGAAGGGAGGGGGGGTGACGGGAAGTGAAGGAGGGGTGACGGGAAGTGAAGGGGGGGGTGATGGGAAGTGAAGGGAGGGGGGGGTGATGGGAGGTGAAGGGGGAGTGATGGGAGGTGAAGGGGGGGTGACGGGAGGTGAAGGGGGAGGGGAAGTGGAGGGGAGGGGGAGGGAGGGGGAGGGGTGGAGGAAGGGAAGTGGGGGGGGGAAGGGAAGTGGGGGGTGGAGGTGAAGGGGGGGTTGGAAGGAAAGTGGGGGGGGGTGCGGGAGGTGAGGGGGGGAGGTAAGTGACAATGTATCATGTGGCCGCTTGCTCCCCCTTCCCCTAGTGTCTGCCGGTCGTCTGTCTCCCCCCCCGAAACGTCCCACCTGTTGTGGGCCTCTCCCTCACCCGTCCGGCCGCTCCCTCACTCACCCGTCTGGCCGCTCCCTCACTCACCCGTCCGGCCGCTCCCTCACTCACCCGTCCGGCCGCTCCCTCACTCACCTGTCCGGCCGCTCCCTCACTCACTCACCCACCCGTGCGGCCGCTCCCACGTGGATCTGAGGCGGGAGGCAGCGTGTTGTGGCTGCTCCCCCGCTGTGTCCCAGGCGCTCGCTCTGCTCCCCAGCTGACTGTAGCGGCTGGGGGTGTGTGTGTGTCTCTGAGAGTGTGTGTGTTTGTGTGTCTCTGAGAGTGTGTGTGTGTCTCTGAGTGTGTGCGTGTGTGTGAGTGAGTGTGTGTGTCTGTGTGTGTCTCTGTGAGTGTGTGTGTGTGTGTCTCTGTGAGTGTGTGTGTGAGTGTGTGACCTTTGGCTCGTCACTCCGCCTCAGGCCAATGAGAGGTGTGCGGGGGCGGGCGGGCCAAGGGAACCATCTCATTGGCCTGAGGCAGAGTGACAGGCCAAAGGTCCAATGTGATTGCCGCTAGGGACAGGACAACCAGACACGCATACTACCCTTTGAGAAATATATAGATATATATATATATATATATATATATTTCCATTTGCTATATGCTTTGCTGTGGAGGGTTTTTGTCACTTTTTTTTACCCACCATAACTTAACTAAGTATATATATGTAGCCGGGGTCCCCTTCTCGCCCTTGTTGTAGGGGGAGGGTGCGCTGCAGTAGAGAGTACTCCGATACAGAGGCTCCGCGTCATGCAAGATGCCATGTTTTGGTTGGCACCCGTATAGACCTAACCTAGACAGAGGTTGCGCCTGCGCAGGAGTGCGTGCCATAAGCCCGCGAAGGAGGAGAGTGCTAATTGGAGGAAGGTAGCGAAACACCGGCCCCAGCAGCCCCCGCGGGTCCCCGTGATAGAGCTGAGCCAATGGGCTGGGAGTTGGAAAGGAAAAGGAGGGGGGTTGCGCGCACGTTGTGTCAGATCTGGCTGGAGAGGAGACGGAGCTTCGGTATAGGGGAGGAGAACCGCCCCCTACGTAGGCCGCATGCCCCAGGCACAGTTAGGCCCTGAGTCCCAGTACAGACAAGCGGAGCTAGGGACTTGCCATAGTGAGGTTCCGGAGTCCCGTAGAGCCGCACGATTGATAGCAGGACTGTTCTATTTGGTGGGAGGTCTGGGCTCAGACCCCGCTAGTAAGCCACCACGTGTTTGGGTGGGATCGCCCCGGACCTCCACGTGGGTAGGAGGACGACTTCCACACCTCGCGGATCCTTTGCGATGATTGTAGCAGTACTGGGTACCGGAGTACCCGGCAGGTAATTCTACAAGTGCACCAACGGTACCCTCATTTCATTCGAGACACAGTGGCTGTGCAGTCACACTCACACTTATAGAGATCTGACTCACTGATCACCCGGTGGAGGGACACGGGAGGGTTGTCGTTCGCCGTGACGCTGCTTAGAGTATCTCCTCTAGGGAGGACCGCTGATATATGTGTATGTGTACGATATTGCATGAAAGTAAAGTCAATTGGTTTAGGTATCCTACTGTGTGGTTGTGTTTAAAGTATATACGTCCTGCGAAGACCCACTTCCCCTTTGGCGGAAGCTGTCGCAGGTGGAAGCGCTGCACCCAGTATAATTGTTGTGCGAGTACCCCAGGCTCTCCGTGGCAGAGACTTAGGCCATGTGAGCCTACAGGTGATACAGCATATGTTAGTGGCCTGCGTTCTATAGGAAGCAGGGCTACATATATATATATTTTAAATATATTTATATACACACATACAGAAGCACGCGGATGCACATAGATGCACAGATACGCACACAATCAAATACACACAGACACACACACAGACATACAGTCATGCACACAGATACACATACACACATACTGTACAGAAATATGTAGCCCCCTGTAAACAGTACAGGCTATACCTATCTTCCTTCTACTGTGATAAGCCCTGTTAAGATCAGGCGTCAGTAATCATCATGGGTTTTCCCCCTTCATAGCCCTAACCTGAGTGGTAGACGCAGGCCTGGACTCTGTTGCAGGCGTGAGCAAGAGGGGAGGTTCTGCTGACACCATGAGGGGAGGGGCTAGCTCTATATTTAGCAGCCAACTCTGTTGAGTGGCGGTGCTTTTTGTCTTGTCCTTCTCTTTTGATGGATCTTCGAAAGAGAGAGTAGCTTAGGAAGAGTTCGAGTGAACAGTGATATCGAGAGTCTAGAGTTGCTGGTTATTATGCCGTGAGCCACGAATCATGCGGAACGGTCCGAAGAGTATCAGGAGGCTGCGGGCTCCCCGGCGCAGAGTGCCGGAAGAGAGAGAGAAACTGAAACGATCAGCGTCTATAAGTAGAGCTGATAGAATTATATACTGGTGGATCAATGCCCTCACCCCACTGCCAGGGGTGATGGGGGGAGAATTCAAGACCCACCTCGAGGCTAACCTTGGGGGTGGGCCACGGGGTATTGACGCCCTAGCTCAGACCATCCTGTCGGAAGAGTGACTTGGAGGGAAGGAGAGGAGGAAGCATTTGGGCGGAGGTGAGCTGTGTATACCCTGTCCTGGTGATTGTATTGCGGCTGCTGGAAGCCTTATCGTTGGGATACTGTTGCTCTGATGAATAAAGAGACTATTCTTGACCCGTAAAGACTGTGTGTGATTTGGAGAGTATAACCCTGGGACCCGAGGGGTTCTTCTATACCGGTCCTGTCCCATTACCCTGGGAGTATAGAAGATGGAGGCACTGCACCACTAAGAGATCATGGAGGCTATCACCCCAGAAGCCCGGTCCTGGCTCCCCCACAACACCGCGGGAAGCTCAGGCCCTCCTGTTCCAAACAGGTACGCACCACACCACATGTAATCAGCCCCCCATGTACCCTAGACACCACCGTAGAGTCTGGGGAGGGGGGAAGCAGGGTTACATTTGGAGGCGCTGCTGAGATGATATCTATCAGAACAGGACCGGCTTATAGTGAGGCGGAACAGGCAGACTAAGATGCACTCTCCCGGCAGGTGTTTTAAGCAGGTGGCGTGAGGCAACTGGGGGGGTCATAGCGGTAACCAATCTGGGGACCATGGCCCAGGGCCCGCGTTACGGAGGGGTGGATAGTTAGAGCTGATCAAGTCTCTTGAGGCGGTTAGCGTGAGGCAACTGGGGGGGTCAGCCTGTTAACCAGTCCGGGGACCATGGCCCAGGGCCCTGCTATGAGTGGCCAAAAGCAGGAGATGCCCGTACCTAGAAAAGAGGTATCATAGCTATCATCCGCACCACAGAGCACTTGCACGTAGACATCGAGAGTACAGTGCATAGAAGGAGAGGAATTCCGTTGAGCCTGGGGTACCAGCCACCTCAATTTAGTGGGTCACAGACAGTATGAAGATGCAGAGTTCACATTTGGAGGGAAAACATGGTCTAGGTACAAGATACCCATTAGACATGGAGAGTAGGGCACAAGCACATTTGGAGGGAGTATCCAAGATGGCGGCCATCCCTACATGCGCTCCGCGGAGCAGGAGAGGCGAGCTAAAATGGCGGTTCCCGCCAAGCCTAGAGCAAGCACGTGAGATTTGCAAAAGGACTGTGAGACAGTTGTGGCGGGAAATGCGCAAGTGTCTGGCGCCAAACCCAGATTCCTTGCAGGAGGAACGGAGCGGCGCAAAAGCCGAAAGGCCACGTCATGCTGACAAGGACAAGACCCCGCCTCTGGATTCCACCAGAGGGAGGGGGCCCACAAAGAGCCAATCAAGACGGTCCTCCCCCGCGAAGGGACGGACCGGAAACCTGAGCGAGGAGCATCACTTTTGTCTGGCATTCGAGGAGCAAGGAGCTAGAAAACTAAGTTGTCTTCACTTTGAACGAACCATGTCAGAGATAAGTACCTCCATTCACCAAGTACCTGGAGGCCTACTGGTCGTGGCAGTAGCGGAACACGAATACGTTCGGTGTTTGTGTGTGCACTGCGGACTGCCCGGCACGGTACCGAGTACCAAGGCCCGATGTACTAAATGTGGTACGTTTTACTTGTGGCCAACCGAGCCGCGGGATTTGTTCGGCACGCCGCGGGGTGCCTCTCCAGGAACTTTGACGGAGGTGGCGGACGACAAAGAAAAGACTGCCCTGGGTCCCCGTTATACCATATCGGGAGGAACCAAGGCTCAGCTAGTTATTGAACTAAGCAAGCTGGCCACCCAGACAAGAGCGACCGCAGTGGATGTACACAAGCGAGGACATTCTGTACCTATATCCACGGGTTGTATCGTTGAAGAACCAGGTGACTCCCCAGTGGAGGAACCGATCGTGATTTCTTCGGAGGAAGAGGAGATGGGTGTAACATCGGTGGCGATGCACCTACCGGTGAACCACCCCAAAGGCATCAAAAGAGAACAGACAAGTCCGGGGACCATCCGACGGCAAACGCTTGTGCGGCCGGAGGCCCGTACGAGTTCCACCGCCATGGTGACTCCCAGTGCAATGGAGACGGAGACCGATACGATCCTAGCGGAGCCCGATGTCATCAAAAAGCAGCAGAGTGGTAAGGAGACCCCACCACCCCCTTACTCCCGCCAGGCACAGACCGCACTCACGGTGAACGAGAAAGAGAGGCTTGAGGCCTATTTGTTCAATCATGTTCCGGATGTTCCACAGCCGCCCCCGGGGTTCCTCGACGCACGGCCGGTGCGTGACCCCGGGGCGGATGGGGACTCTGCCGGCGATTCGGATAACCACAGTTCCGGTTCCACTGGGCGGAAGACCAGTCTTGGGGGGATATTCTCCCCTCAATACATAGCCTCTGTCCTGGCCAGGGCTAATCTACAGAATCGAGGCCCCTCCCGAGAAGCCTAAAGCATGAGGGGGAGTGCCGCTAAGAAAAAGTTCATTGGGCGGGGTGTTACCCGTTTGCTGGACAATGTTCTGGACGTTTCTCCAACCCCGGCCCTTAGCCCCCCTGCCCCGGCCACTGCCCCTGCCCCGTCATGAGTGGTGCCACCGGGACCTACCAGGGATAAATTATGTAAAAACCCCAAATACTCCAAGGACTTGCGGGATTGGGAGTTGAGTGAAGAAGGGTCTGAGGGGGAGATACCGTATTCAAGTGTTATACCTGTACCTAACCCTGTGCCGTTCTCTCCTGCAGCTAAAGGGAGGGACTGAGATTCTCACACCCCAGTAGAGACTGGGTCTACTAGTACAGTGGTGTCCAAAATGAACCCCACTAGGTATTATAATGCCAAGGGAAGGAGAGATTGCTCGCGATCTACTGATGTGGGTACGTCCGGTGTATCATAACAGGTAGAGTCTGATGTAGAACGCACTAGTTAGGCCGCAGAGTACGAGCACCGTGATAAATGGTGGGCGCCTTTGTTCACCGGATACCATGAGGGGATGGACCGTACGCGGTTCTTGTTAATTAAGAACGATGTAGTAGACCATTGGTGGGCGGCTGGTTCTTTCACTCCGCAGGAGATGGGGGATGAGTTAGATCACCGGTTGAGGGAGATAGAACAGAAACGTATTGTACCTCAAGGCCCCAGTATATTGTATGACGAAGTAGCACCCGAGGAACCATTGTTTTGGGTACTGCCAAGCAGGGCAAGGCACCGCACACTTACCAAGCTAAGTCGAGCTGACCGGGCCATAGTCGCTAGATACCGGCAGTCGCACGGTTATGAATATCCCTACGTGCCGGAGCCCATCATGAGAGAGGTTGAAGACCCCCCAGTACCCGACTAGCACCCTCTCTATCCACCTTTAAGACCCACCTTAAGACACACTTGCTTAAAGAAGCATACGAATAGCACTGTGAACATTCTGAACACATGATACAGTACATAAAGCTTGGCCCCCTGCAGACGCACTTACCAGACTCCCTCCTACTGTCTCTGTACGTTCTCCCTACCTACCAATTAGATTGTAAGCTCCTCGGGGCAGGGACTCCTCTTCCTTAATGTTATGTTTGTCTAAAGCACTTATTCCCATGATCTGTTATTTATATTATCTGTTATTTATTCGATTACCACATGTATTACTACTGTGAAGCGCTATGTACATTAATGGCGCTATATAAATAAATACAATACAATAATCGAAACAGTTGGCTTAGGGAGGCCGTTCCACGATCAGGTCCGGAAGTTCCTCTGGATCCACGTGCGCCGTCCGGGCCTGGCACGGCCTCTCCTCCACGGGCGATGGCAGCGGAGCCTGGCAAGGACAAGGGCTATCCTTACCAGTCCGCAGGTTGGGCGTGGATCGCCCCTGGCCACTGGACCCGCCGGTCCCGATAACAGCTGGGCTCCGCCTCTCCGGTTTCGGCTCCACCGGGGACACCCGACTCCGCCCACTGTCGCTGCCGGTAAGTGGCCGTTTGGTTCCGTTTCCCCCACCGGGCACTGCCACCGGCCAGACCAGGGTACTCACTGGCTCTTTGGGTCCCTCGTCCGAGGGATCCGCACTTAGTGTACTCGGGGTCACCGAGCGCGGCGACCACCTTCTCTTCTCACGGTCGGTTGACAACCCGACCACGTCACACTCCTCCGGGTCTATATTTTTAGTCCATAGCGCAGCGGGGGACTCGCGGGACAACATACACTGGCGACACACTTTATTCGAGCTCGGCTAGTCCCACGAATTCGGGTATACTCGGGTGTATTGAGGTTTGTGACTGTTTTCTGCCCGAGTGCATTGCGTTATTTTCCAGGCAGGGATTGAAGCATTTTATTCCCGCTGGCTGCAATACTGCACAGTATATATATATATATATATACTGCATTACAATTCATGAATTTATGCCATCTGGTAGACACGCGAAGCATTGCAGCCTATTAAATCCTAATCATTATCATTTAACAGATCAGCCGCCCGTCAGCCAGGCATGAACCCAGGCTGGGAAGGCAAACGCAACGGGGCTTGTCAGAGGTGAAGAGCGGCGCATTCCAGGTATCTGCCAGGTACATACCGGGTATTTGCTCGAATAAAGTGTGTCGCAGCAGTAGCAGTATTCCCCCCAGGATCGTTGTTCTGTATGGGCACGAAGGTGGGCATTGGCCACAGATACCGTGTGCCACACTGGGAACAGCGTGCGGCCGTGCTCATGGCGCCGCCGGGCAGTTGGCACTGTAGGCAGAGGCCTACGACTGTCTCCGCGCCCTCCACGCGTATCACTAGTACCCCGCTGGGTACCGCGTAGGGTTGGGTTGAAACCATCCGGTTGGCATCCGGGGAGCAGGCCATATTTTTGGTAGGAGCTACTCGCAATACTGGTCTGTCCTGAGAGCTGGTTCCGCACGAGTGACCAACAGGGGTTGAGTGGTCAGCCACTCCTTGGTTTAGCTCCTCCCTCCTCTGACACAGTTGGAATCCGCCCCCATTAGTAGCAATTATGGGCGGGTCCCACAAGGGAATAGGATGTCCTTTAATTAAGGCCGCGCCTTTCTCAGTCCTAGAGGGCGTGACCACAGTTTCTGCGAGTTTTTCCCCAACAGGGTGGGACTCTGCTTTTGCCGCCAACTCCAACCGCTTCCTTGCAGCTGCCTTGCGTGCAAAGTATCCTTCTTTTTTGCACCCAATTTCCGCGGCCGGAACTTCTTTTGGTAGTGGTACCGGCAGCGCGCCAGCTCCTGGGCCCACAGGGCATAACTGGAAACCACTCCCCCTGGTAGATATTAGGGGAGGGTCCCACAGGCTAAGTGGTTGACTCAGCACTGTGGCTGAGCGAGTCTCTGTCCGTGAAGGCGCGGCCGTAGCTTTCGCGCCATACTCCCCATGCGGGCAGGGCTCTCCAGTTGGCGTCACTTCGGGCCAATTCTTAGTAATCTGTGCATCCGCAGCATAGTCTGCCATCGGCCCACACGGTCTCCCAGAGAAGCGGGAGCCGCCATTTTGCAAGTCCTTTCCAACCACAATTTCCATGTCCTCTACACAGTCCTCCAGGGCAGCCCCCCGTTGTCCTAGGCAAGACCAGAACGGTGCGGCCACAGCTTTCGCTCCACTCCAGAGCAGACTTGAAAAAGACAGTTCAGCAACAGCTTGCTCTTCAGTGGGGCGCACGCCACGTGTGCTTTCCCCATTAACCTCCGGTCGCCATTTTGGACTATCCGCACCGCGCAGATCCTCCATTCTTGCGGTCGCCATTCTCTCGTAACAGTTATCGTACATGGGGGCTCCTCTCTGCGGGGCAGCCACCACACCGGTACAATAAAGATGTCTCTGATGCACCACCACATGTGTACCTAATGTAGGCTGGACTCATGTATGCACTACCTCAGGCTAGGTTCACTCTCTCAGTGTCTGCTGTATCTCCTTCCTCCCAGTCTGTGCTCCCTACGGTAAGAGGTCTGGAATGGGCTAGAGTACTCTGGGGCTTCCATGCAGTACTTGGGGCGTCTACCTGTCTTGGTTAGCCTAGCGAAGACCCTCTCCAGGATTCCTGACCACGTTAACAGGCTATCCCTTCTGGCATCCTACCAACTAGCACTACCTCAAGGTGACTAGGACAGCTATAGCCCGGCTCCAAACCCCCAACTCCTTTCAGGCCCCTAGGTCGTCCCTACGAACTGACAATACCCCGTCAGCCCCCTGAACACCCCTAGGTCCGTCCCAACGCAGCACAAAGTGGCAGCAGACACTCTCCCTGTTTCCAAGTGACCTAGCTAAAGCCTGTCCCGTTGACAGGTCTGATCTCAGCAGCTCGCCTCCAAATGTAACGGTTTTTCTGAACCGGCCTGACCCACCCAATCTCATATTGGCCCCTGTGGTCTAACCAGTCCCCATTACAGTGTGATAGTGTCTGGTGGTGCACCTGTTGGCAAAAGGACTCCTGAGTCTCCCGCATGATGGTGTGTGGGGATTGCCAACTCAGACAGGCAGCTGAGGTAGTGTGCTTAAGTCCTACCTAGATCCAGTGCAGCGCCTCCACCTCATCAGGATCCCAGCGTCCGCTTGAGGATGAGTCTGATGAGGAACTCCTCTGTGGTGCTCCTCTCGGTGCAATAATTCCACACATGCACACGAGAGTGTTATTAATCAGAACCATTCTTTATTGTACGGTGGGCCAGCTGCCCTCCACAATGGGGTGTATTCAGCCCTCCATTGTTCTCCGTACTTCCCTTGGAAAGGTGTATTCTCCTAATGTAGGGATTCCCTATCCCCGCAGGGATATCTGTTCTGTGCCAGGTCCCTGGTCACAGTCTCCTTCTCTCATTACTCAGCAACCACTTCAGAACTATAACTCAGACTAGAACTAGGACTAGAACTAGAACTAGAACTAACTTTTGACTCAGTGCTGTGCCTTATGTATCCTCTGGCGGCTGACACAACTCTGACATCACCAAACAGGGAGTCAGAGCCTGTGACCACTCCCATCCATACATAGGGCACCTCACCAGGGTGTGAGGGCAAACCTCCATAATTACTGCTGGCATGCCCATAACTTACCAGGCCTTACTGCCAGCAGGAGAGATGACTGCAACCATTTTACAGCATGGTTACATATATATATATATTGTGACAGAAACCAGGGGATGGTAATAAATTCCGTATATAGGGCTCCCAGGATACTAGACAGTTTCTATCCTGTTTGGCCTGGGAGTGCAGCCTTATAATACATACACTCCATCCCACAGTTTGGCAAGCGCTGGAACTGAGGGATGAGAGATCCAGACCAGAGTTTGTCTGCTGCCTGATTTCTGTCACCTGTCATGCTAATTAGGAATCAGGTATGAAAGACTGATTTCCTGTTTGCTCTGCTCTCCCCACAAGAGCCAGGAGGCTGGAAGGCTGCTGAACTACAAAGGGGAGAAGCCTCTTCCCCAAACAGGTTCAATCTTTCTGTTCATTTGTGTAAGACTGCAAAAGTACCGTGTTTTGATGTTGGAAGTGGAAAAGCCACTTCCAACCCTGAGTCAGGGATATCTAAGTTAAGTTATCGCTCAGGTGAGCAGCTTTTGTTTTGATCTGTTTTCTGTTGTATGCACTGTGGCAGTCTCAGTGCCTGGGACTGAATAAACCAGGCATAGCCTGTTTAAAGGAACAGTACGTGACGCCTCATCATTTAACCTACCCTAAAAGACCGTGTTCTAAACAGTCCCGGACAAACGACGGAGCCCCGGAGTAAGCCGTTTGTCACGTATGGTGGAGAATGCGGGCAGAGCACTAGGGGGTCTGCGGGTTGAAGAACTTTGAAAAAAAAAAAAAAAAAAGTTTTTTTCCTCCTCTGCAAACAAGATGGAAGACGTGGTGGGTGCACTGGTACGCAATGTCGCTGCCCAGAAAGACACGAATGAAACCCAGCAACAGCTGTTAATAGCCCAGCAAGAAACTAATGCAAACCAGCAGCAGACGAATGCAGCCCAGCAACAGCTGCTAATAGCCCAGCAAGAGATTAATGCCAACCAGCAACAGGTGAATGCCAACCAGCAACAGGCGAATGCAAACCAGCAACAGACGAATGAAGCCCTGCAAAATGCGAATGCAAACCAGCAAGAGACAAACCGCTTGCTGAGAGAGGAGCAACAGCGGTTCGCTCAGGGCTTACAGCAGGAACTCGAGATCCTGAGGGGGACTATCAGTAACCTTCCACTGGCTGTGGGCATTTGTAAAGGTTAATGGTAAGAGGGTTCGGGCACTTCTTGACTCTGGGAGCATGGTCACACTAGTGTCCGAATACCTCTTGCCCATTAAGAAGAAACAGGGAAACAGTTCACAAAGAGTGGCAATTTGTTGTATACATGGGGATAATCATGAATATTCCACTGTTGATGTTTTTTTTGAAACAGAGTTTGGTTCTTTAGATTTCAAGGTGGGTATTGTACCCAAACTGGCACATGATGTGTTAATAGGGACCGACTTTCCCCATTTTCTAAAAATGTGGTCCCCCGCTCAGAATAGCGCCCAGAGTTCAATAGCGGACCATAACGAAGTATTAGAAGAAACAAATCCTTTCCCTTTTTCGGAAATGGAGGTTGACGAGGGCCCAAATAAGAAGGGGGAAAAGGAGGAGTGCTGTAAAATTCCCTTCCCCATCACTACTTTGGTAGGGAATACCCCAAATCAAGATGTTGAGCAGACACTTACCAACCCAGAACCCGATAAGACCCTCGCTGACCTAGAGGTCAGTCCTGGGAGTTTTAAGAAGGCCCAGTGGGAGGACCCCACATTAGCGGTAGCAAGGGGAAATATACGGGACCAGAATAGTACTCCTGGCCAACCAGATAGGTCACTTGCTTACCCCTACTTCGAGGTAGAGAACGACCTAGTATATCGGGTTGATAAAAGGAAATCAGTTACAACTAAACAATTGTTGGTACCACGGACATTCCGTAACGTAGTATTACACCTCGCACATAGTCATCCATTGGGGGGACACCTAGGGGTGGAAAAGACAAAAGAAAAGGTTCTCCGAAGCTTCTATTGGCCTGGGGTTCTGGCAGAAATTACGAATTATTGTTCCTCATGCCCAGAATGTCAGATCACCGCCCCGTTCAAGGCGTACCGCAGCCCATTGGTACCCCTTCCCATAATAGAGGTACCATTTGACCGGATTGCTATGGATCTAGTAGGACCCCTAATAAAGTCTGCTAGGGGACATCAGCATATATTGGTAATATTAGATTATGCCACCCGAAATCCGGAGGCAGTTCCCCTACGTAGCACCTCAGCTAAAAACATAGCAAAAGAGTTAGTAGTTCTGTTTTCCCGGGTCGGGATTCCTAAAGAGATTCTATCTGACCAGGGAACACCATTTATGTCCCAAGTAACGAAAGAGCTATGTAAACTCCTAAAAATCAAGCATCTCAGAACCTCAGTCTATCATCCACAAACAGATGGTTTAGTGGAAAGGTTCAATAAAACCTTAAAGAGCATGTTACGGCGGGCGGTTGATAAAGATGGGAAAAACTGGGATTGTTTGTTACCGTACCTGTTATTTGCAATTAGGGAAGTTCCCCAATCATCCACAGGCTTCTCCCCGTTTGAACTATTGTATGGCCGACACCCAAGGGGCTTACTGGATATAGCCAAAGAGACTTGGGAACACGAGGTTACCCCTTACAGAAGTGTAATAGAGCATGTTGCCCAGATGCAGGACCGCATTGCTGCAGTCCTACCCATAGTGAGGGAACACATGGAGAAAGCTCAAGAAGCACAGAGGAATACATATAATAAGGGTGCTAGGGTCAGAATTTTTTCTCCAGGTGATAGGGTACTAGTTCTGGTTCCCACCGTGGAGAGTAAATTCCTTGCTAAATGGCATGGGCCATATGAGGTCTTGGAAAGAGTGGGAGAAGTAAATTATAAGGTAAGACAGCCAGGTAGGAGGAAACCTGAGCAAATTTACCATATAAACCTACTCAAGCCCTGGAAAGATAGAGAAGTCTTGTTAACCCTAGTACCCCCAGGTCCGTCAGAGAATCAAGAAACTGACCCAGAGGTTAGCATAGCTGAAACCCTGTCTGTTCATCAGAAACGAGAGGTTCAGAATTTAGTGAAAAGAAACAAAGAAATCTTCTCTATACGGCCAGGTAGAACTAGCGTAATTGAACATGACCTAGTCTCTGAACCGGGGGTCCGAGTTAACCTTAAACCGTACCGAATCCCAGAGGCCAAAAGAAAGGCTATAAGTTTAGAGGTTAAAAAAATGCTAAAACTAGGTGTAATTGAGGAATCCCAAAGTGGGTGGAACAGCCCTATAGTCTTAGTCCCAAAGCCAGATGGTACAACAAGGTTTTGTAATGACTACCGGAAACTAAACGCGGTGTCAAAATTTGATACTTATCCTATGCCCAGGGTAGATGAACTTGTAGAGAGACTGGGCAAAGCCCGATATCTCACAACCCTAGACCTAACAAAAGGGTACTGGCAGGTTCCCCTCACAGAAAGGGCAAAAGAAAAGACAGCCTTCTCAACCCCAGACGGCCTCTTTCAGTATAAGGTGTTGCCTTTTGGCTTACATGGAGCTCCCGCCACATTCCAAAGAATGATGGATAAAATTTTAAAACCACATGCTCGGTATGCTGCCGCCTACCTGGATGATGTGGTAATCCATAGTGAAGATTGGCAATCCCACCTTCCAAAGGTCCAAGCTGTGCTTGACGCAGTCCGGTCTGCTGGACTAACTGCTAACCCCGCTAAATGCACTATTGGTCTGGAGGAGGCCAAGTATCTGGGATATTCTATTGGCAGAGGTTTACTCAAACCCCAAACACTCAAAGTGGAGGCGATACAAAATTGGCCAAGGCCAGTTACAAAAAAACAAGTAAGGACCTTTTTGGGGTTAATTGGGTACTATAGAAGGTTTATTCCCAATTTTGCAACTAAGGCAACCCCACTAACTGACCTCACAAAAGCAAGAGGACCGCTAATGGTAAAGTGGTCCCCCGAAACCGAACAGGCCTTTAGAAGCCTGAAAGAAGCTCTCTGTGCCCAACCAGTGTTGGTCACACCTGACTTCTCCAAAGAGTTCGTAGTCCAAACCGACGCATCTGAGGTAGGGCTGGGGGCGGTACTCTCCCAGGAGTCTCAAGGTGAGGAGCACCCCATCCTTTATTTAAGTAGGAAACTAAATCCCCAGGAGAAAAATTACTCCATAGTAGAGAAAGAGTGTCTCGCAATAAAGTGGGCTGTAGAGACGCTCAAATACTACCTGTTGGGGAGAAAATTCCGGTTGGTCACAGATCATGCACCCCTTACCTGGATGTGTCAAAACAGGGAAAAGAATGCTAGAGTGACCAGGTGGTTCCTAAGCCTACAACCCTTTAAATTTTCTGTGGAACACAGGTCAGGGCACAAACATGGCAATGCTGACGGGTTGTCAAGGATGCACTCCCTAATATCCATGGTCGCTCATCCCTCGAGGTCTGAGCTGGGGGGGAGGATATGTGACAGAAACCAGGGGATGGTAATAAATTCCGTATATAGGGCTCCCAGGATACTAGACAGTTTCTATCCTGTTTGGCCTGGGAGTGCAGCCTTATAATACATACACTCCATCCCACAGTTTGGCAAGCGCTGGAACTGAGGGATGAGAGATCCAGACCAGAGTTTGTCTGCTGCCTGATTTCTGTCACCTGTCATGCTAATTAGGAATCAGGTATGAAAGACTGATTTCCTGTTTGCTCTGCTCTCCCCACAAGAGCCAGGAGGCTGGAAGGCTGCTGAACTACAAAGGGGAGAAGCCTCTTCCCCAAACAGGTTCAATCTTTCTGTTCATTTGTGTAAGACTGCAAAAGTACCGTGTTTTGATGTTGGAAGTGGAAAAGCCACTTCCAACCCTGAGTCAGGGATATCTAAGTTAAGTTATCGCTCAGGTGAGCAGCTTTTGTTTTGATCTGTTTTCTGTTGTATGCACTGTGGCAGTCTCAGTGCCTGGGACTGAATAAACCAGGCATAGCCTGTTTAAAGGAACAGTACGTGACGCCTCATCATTTAACCTACCCTAAAAGACCGTGTTCTAAACAGTCCCGGACAAACGACGGAGCCCCGGAGTAAGCCGTTTGTCACAATATATATATATATATATATATATATATATATATGTAACGGTTTTTGTGAACCGGCCTGACCCACCCAATCTCACATTGGCCCCTGTGGTCTAACCAGTAACAATTACAGTGTAGTAGTGTCTGGTGGTGCACCTGTTGGCAACAGGACTCCTGAGTCTCCCGCATGATGGTGTATGCGGAGGACCCGTCCAGACAGGCAGCTGAGGTAGTGTGCTTGAGTCCTACCTAGGTCCAGTGCAGCGCCTCCACCTCATCAGGGTCCCTTCGGTCACTTGGGGATGGTCCTGGCGAGGAACTCCTCTGTGGTGCTCCTCTCTGTACAATCACTCCACACATGTACACGAGAGGGTTTGTAATTAAGAGCATCTTTATTGGACTGTGGGCCATGCTGCCCTCCACAATGGGGTGTATTAGCCCTTCATGGTCACAGCACTTCCCTTTACAAGGTGTAGTTCTCCTTAAATAGGGAATCCCTATCTCAGCCGGGATGTCTTTACTCTGTGCCAGGTCCCTGGACACAGTCTTCTTATTCAGCTACTATAACATAACTCTTACTCCTCTCAGAACTCTGGCAGAACTAACTCTTAGACACAGTGCTGTGCCTTATGTACACTCTGGGGGCTGACACAGCTCTGACATCACTAACCATGGAGTCAGAGCCTGTGACCACTCCCATCCATACATAGGGCACCTCACCAGGGTGTGAGGGCAAACCTCCATAATTACTGCTGGCATGCCCACAACTTACCAGGCCTTACTGTCAGCAGGAGAGATGACTGTAGCCATTTTAAATGACCGCTACATTCTCCCCCTGGTGAATCCCATCGTCCTCGCTGGGACCTAAATTTGCATACCTTCCTCCAGGAAGCACTGTAACACAAAACATAATTGTTAACATCACACAGATTGTACAATATAACAGAAAAATGACCACAGTGACATCTTGCCAAGCCCGCCCCGACCAGCAGCCACGAGCCCGCGTAATGCCTCAGTACCCCCTAATAGTAGTGACTTGGGTCAGGTTTTCTAACCTCTCTACCACCCATGTCCAGGACCGTGACATGATAATGCCTAGGCAGTCCCCTCTCGGGCCTATAGGTCACCCTGTGCTTATGTATATTCCTCTCTATACTCCACACTCGCATCAGGTGATCTATTCTGTCCTCTGCCCTCCTTCCGGTAACTTCACTCCCCTTACTGACCAGGTACATCTCGATGGTTTCCCTAAGCCACCTTTCTCTGTTTTCTTCTATCTCCTCCATGAGGGGTTCAGGGACATAAGGGTACTCCAACCCGTGGGAAGACTTATATCGAGCCATTATTGCCCGTTCCGCTCTACTGATCCTAGTCAGATCAGCCCTACCTGCCCTCCCAGGTAGCACCCATGACAGGGGTTCGTCAGGATCCACAGGGTCTGATAGTGTGTCAGGGCCCATGGGCTCTATCTCCCTGTGCTCAATCTTAATCCACCGGTCCTGCAATTCCCTATCTCTTTGCTCAGGGGTGAATTCTCCTTCGGCCCACCAAAAATCTACTACCTCCTCCCTACGGATGAGAAACCGCGTACGGTCCATCCAGGCTACATAGCCTTCAAAGAGTTGGGCCCACCAACGGTGTTCTTTGAAGCGGTGTGAATCCCCTGAGTCACTCTCGTCCGCATCCCCCCACGAAAAATACCCCCGACGTCCGTGCCGACCGTGGTACGGACCACCGTGATGATCCCAGGGCCTTGTCCTCTGTTTTGTTGGTTGCAGGAGGCAACCACCGGCCTACCGCGGCCTTACCTAATTCTCCCCCACCCCGAGAAATGCCCTTTGTAGCGCAACTGCGCTGTCTTTCCCCAGTCCGTCTCTCCTCCCCCCCAAAGGTATGTCCACAAGTTCTAGGCTAGGCGGGGACCCCGTGGAACAGGTGATGGGGGAAGGGAGTTTACCTAGGGCGTGGGGTTGGGCGTAAGGGCAAGAGAGGAGGCACCACGGGGCTACGACCCGTTCCCGGCTGTCCATGGATTGATCCAGGGAGGATAGCTCACCCTCCTCAGTCTGCGGTTCGCCCATCCAGCTCTTGGGCCCTCGAGGTGATCGGGGACCTTCACCCGATCGCCGAAGCGTCGCTGCATCCTTCCCGTCTGTTCCGCCGTCGCCACCGGAAGTGATGTCCTCTCCGGAACCGGAAACGCCGCCATCTTGAGTTGGACCCCCATGCGGGATCTCTTCCTCGATGACGACATCCGGAAGCTCCGCCGTCGTCTCCACCGGAAGTGGTATCTTCTCCGCACGTGTGTCTTGGGCCTGGCACGGCCTTGTTTCCGCTACACCGTCTACCGGAGCAAGGTAAGTAAGTGGCCTTCTCTTACCATTCCGCAGGGGTATAGGCGTCTCTCGCCCGTCGCCGCCATATCCTGGGGCGGAGGGACTCCGTCTCTCGGCTCGCCGATCTGCGGGGGACGCCCTGCTTTCCAGGCTGCTACTCACGCCACGGGGTGTCGTCCTCCCCGGTTCTGTCCTGGGTCTTGATTTCACCTCCGCTAGCTCGCGGAGATCCTCATCCGAGTAGTCTCCCTTCCCCGACTTAGGGGTCACCGATCGGGGCGATAGTCTCTTTTCAGTGCGGTCAGGGGGTTGACCCGACCGTCTCAGTTGCTGCTGACCCAGCCGATTTAATCGACCCCAGTCCCCTTTCTCCGGGACTTGCACGACTGATCCACAGTGCACCAGGGGACTCGGTGGAGCGCCTAGCCGTGTCCCCCGGGGGGTCAGCAGATTGGATCGGGATGAACGTCGACATTGGCCACAAGTATAATGTCCCGCATTGTGGGCAACGTGCCGCTGTATTGACCATGCCTCCGGGCAGCCTGCATTGAAGGCAGAGCCCGACCACCGTCTCGGTGTTGGCCACCCTGACTACCAGTACCCCGCCGGGTACCGAGTAGGGCTGGGTGGAGACCATAGTGCCCACAGTGGAGGAGCAGGCCATTCTTTTAGTAGGGACCACTTTCTGTATGGGTCTCTCCAGGTCAGTGGTTCCTCGCAACTGACTGGTAGAAGTTGCTGGGCCAGCCACTTCCTGCTTTGACTCCTCCCTCCGCTGGCATAGCTGAAACCCGCCCCCAGGGGTTGCAATTATGGGCGGTTCCCACAGGGGAATAGCATACCCCTTAATTAAGGCCGCGCCTTTCTCAGTCCTGGGGGGCGCGGTCTGCGTTTTCGCGCCAGTTTCCTCATCAGAGTGGGATTCTTTGCCCGCGGCTAGTTCCCGCCTTCTCCTGACAGCCGCCTTGCGTGCAAAATATCCCTCCTTTTTGCACGCTACCTCCGCGGACGGTACTACTTCTTGTAGTGGCGCCGTCTGAATAGCAGTCCCTGGGCCCAGTGGGTGCATTCCCACAGGCCATAGTTGAAAGTCACTCCCCCTGGTGGAAATCAGGGGAGGGTCCCATAGACTAAGCGGTTGACTCAGCACAGGGGCCGAGTGAGTCACTGTCCATGAAGGCGCAGCCATAGCTTTCGCGCCATACCCCCCATCAGGGCGGGGCTCTGCTGTTCGCGCCATTCCCGGCCAGCTTTTTGCAAGTCCTGAATCAGCCAATTTCTCTGCGACTGGCCCACGCGGTCTCCCTAGCAAGCGGGACCGCCATTTTGGATAGCTTTTAAGCCCGAAATGTCAGTTTGTTTGATTTCCTCGCTGGGTTCCCCCCCAGTTATCACAATGTCCTCACACTCCTCAAGGGTGGCACCTCGGTGTCCCAGACAGGACAAAAACGGGGCAGCCACAGCCTTCGCTCCACTCCAGAGCAGATTAGTTAAAGACAGCTCAGCGACAATTTGCTCTTCAGTGGGGCGCACGCCACGGGTGCCTTCCCCATCAGCCTCTGGTCGCAATGTTGGGCTCTACCGCACCACGCGGAGCATCCATTCCTTGAGTTGTCACGCTCTCGTACCAATTATCGTACATGGGTCTCCGCTCTGCGGGGCAGCCACCACACCAGTACAATAAAGATTGCTCAGATGCACCACCACATGTGTACCTGATCTAGGCTGGACTCATGTTGCACTACCTCAGGCTAGGCTCACTCTCTCAGTGTCTGCTGTAACTCCTTCCTCCCAGTCTGTGCTCCCTATGGTAAGTGTCTGGAATGGGCTAGAGTACTCTGGCTCTGCCATGCAGTACTTGGGGCGTCTACCTCTCTTGGTCAGCCTAGCGCACACCCTCTCCAGGATTCCTGACCACGTTAACAGGCTATCCCTTCTGGCGTCCTACCAACTAGCACTACCTCAAGTGACTCGGTCAGCTATAGCCCGGCTCCAAACCCCTCACTCCTTTCAGAACCCTAGGTCGTCCCTGCGAACTGACAATACCCTGTCAGCCCCTGACCACCCCTAGATCCGTCCCTACGCAGCACAGAGTGGCAGCAGACACTCTCCCTGTTTCCCAGTGTGCCTATCTAGAGCCTGTCCTGTTGACAGATCTGATCTCAGCAGCTCGCCTCCAAATGTAACGGTTTTTGTGAACCGGCCTGACCCACCCAATCTCACATTGGCCCCTGTGGTCTAACCAGTCCCCATTGCAGTGTAGTAGTGTCTGGTGGTGCACCTGTTGGCAACAGGACTCCTGAGTCTCCCGCATGATGGTGTATGGGGAGGACCGTCCAGACAGGCAGCTGAGGTAGTGTGCTTGAGTCCTACCTAGGTCCAGTGCAGTGCCTCCACCTCATCAGGGTCCCTTCGGTCACTTGGGGATGGTCCTGGCGAGGAACTCTTCTGTGGTGCTCCTCTCTGTACAATCACTCCACACATGTACACGAGAGGGTTTGTAATTAAGAGCATCTTTATTGGACTGTGGGCCATGCTGCCCTCCACAATGGGGTGTATTAGCCCTTCATGGTCACAGCACTTCCCTTTACAAGGTGTAGTTCTCCTTAAATAGGGAATCCCTATCCCAGCCGGGATGTCTTTACTCTGTGCCAGGTCCCTGGACACAGTCTTCTTATTCAGCTACTATAACATAACTCTTACTCCTCTCAGAACTCTGGCAGAACTAACTCTTAGACACAGTGCTGTGCCTTATGTACACTCTGGGGGCTGACACAGCTCTGACATCACTAACCATGGAGTCAGAGCCTGTGACCACTCCCATCCATACATAGGGCACCTCACCAGGGTGTGAGGGCAAACCTCCATAATTACTGCTGGCATGCCCACAACTTACCAGGCCTTACTGTCAGCAGGAGAGATGACTGTAGCCATTTTACATGACCTCTACATATATATATATACACACACACACACACACACACACATACACACACAAACACACGCACAGACATGCACACATATACACATACACACCTACATTTTTAGGATTGTAGCAGTGAGAGACGGAGCAGACACAGAGATACAGTGTCACATGAAAACAAACACACAAGATACACACAAAAGGAATATGAAAAGTGACAGATCTAGTATAACAAGTGACAGACATACGCAGGGTTAATAAGAAAAGAGACAGTCGGATACACACAGAGAAGTGATCATATGGATAACCTGTATCGGTGACAGACTTCAGGAGAAGTTCCAATAAAAGCCAGACAAACACTCCGGGTAACAACGTTTTATTTAAACACCTGAAATCTTGACCCTCCACCTGCAGTTTGGGAAAGGCAGAGGTTTTGGGATCTGTGTGTGTGGGGTTTGCTGTGACTGGGGAGACCCCTAAATGTTCCTTTGTGTGACCCCTAAATGTTTTCTTTGTGTTTGGGAAGACCCCTAAATGTTCTCTCTGTGTTTGGGAAGACCCCTAAATGTTCCCCAGTGTTGCTCACTTCAAAATAACCCAGAAAAGTAGCCTTGAGCCCTCGGTGACAGGGCGCTATGCCCAGAGGGACTAGGCTCCCCTTACCTATGAGTGTGGACTGCATCCCCCCTGGCCTCTCCCCCCCTCTGGCAGCAGGGCTGACGTGGCAGGGGGAAGGGCCAGGGAGGTTAGAAATAGACAGAGGCAGGGGCACGGGGTCAGTCTGCACCCGGGCATCAGATTCCCGCCCACTCTGCCCTTTAATGTGAATACTGTTACATATGTTGGTTGTACGTGTTTAAAATAAAAAAAGGAATAAATAAATAACTAGAATTTATACTGAGTTTGTGTTAGTAACTCCCTTAACTTCTCCAACAGCTGTTGAGTTCCCCTTTGGACTTAACGTGTTAGAAACACGTGTCACTATTTCTCTGCATTAATTTGCAGGTCATTGGAAGAGTTGCACAGTGACAGCAATTTGTACACTCACCATCTTCACCCGAGGCGGCTCCTCCTTTTCAGCCATTGTTTGCTCCTCCTGGCTGAATTGCGGCTGCGGTCTTATCCCCTCTCTGCCTCCGATCTGTATGAAGGACAATGCTTTTAGAGATATTCTGGGCCCTTCCAACTCCCCAATCGGACCCTTCCTCTCCCTGACCTTGCAGCGCACAGTATTACCTGCTATGATGCCTCTCAGTATACCATGGTAACTCATTCTGAACATACATGTGTCCTTTCTACATGTTACTCAGCTTCTATGACCAGGGCCACAGACAGGTTTCCTGAGGCCCAGGACTAGAGCTTCCACCGGGCCGCTCTACCCACGTGTCTGCGACCTTGCGAGAACCCCCTCTCACCATTTTCTCTTACACTGCCCCCTTCTCACACACCACCTTGCTCTCAACCCCCTCTTACACTGCCACTGTCACTCTTTCCTTTTCATACCCCCAGGCCCAGTACCCCATTACACCCACCTCCCCAGACCCAGTACCCTGTCTTATCCCCAAGCCCAGTTCCCCATTATACCCTTATCCGAAAGCCCAGTACCCCTTATACCACCTGCCCCAGAACCCATGATACCCCCCTCCCCAGGCCCAGTACCCCGTTATACCCCCCTGCCAAGACTCAGTACCCTGTAATACCCCCAGATCCAGTACCCAGTTATACCCACCTCCCCATATCCAGTACCTGTTAAACCCCATACACTGGCCCAGTACCCCGTGATACACCCCTCTCTTGGTTCAGTACCCCGTTATACCCAGTCCCAGTACCCAGTTCTACCTCCTCTTTGTCAGCCTCCTCACACTTCTCATCTTCTTCATCCTCCCACACTATTGAGCTGGAACTGGAGCTCTCAGGGTACCAAGCTGACAGGCCAAACGGCTTCACCTCCGTGTGCTCCCCCACCTGCAGGAGACATAACATGTGTGTAACCAGGATAGTGATACTCTGTATCGCAAGAGCTCCTGTGACACTTATACCCCACTCCTCAGGCCAAGTACCCCGTTATACCCCAGGTCCAGTACCCTGTTATTCCCCCTCCCCATGCCCAGTACCCCATTATAAATGAGGCCCAGTACCCCATTATACCCCCCTTGCCCAGGCCCAGTAACCCATTATACCCCTTTTCCCAGGCCCAGTACCCCGTAATCCCCCCTCCCCAGGTCCAGTACCCCGTTATACCCCCTCTCCAGGCCAAGTAACCTGTTATACCCCTTTTCCCAGGCCCAGTACCCCATAATCCCCCCTGCCCAGGTCCAGTACCCCGTTATACCCCCTCCCCAGGCCAAGTACCCTGTTATACCGTAACGTACTATTCTATAAATAGTGTCCTGTACAACAGCTAAAAGTACTATATGTGCGGCTGATTCACAGCTCAGTGATTCCCATTTACCTGTAAAGTGCTACTTCCACGTTTCTGTTGAGGGGTATTCTCCGCCCATGCCTGTGATACAGAGGATAGTAATGTGAGCACATGTATTCCTCACTCATAAGCATGTCCTGGTGCTGTATGGGAGGTTTGACGGTTAAACCAATTGTCCACACCACTCAAACAGTAACAATCTTTGCAACGCAACGTTACTTCGTAATGTTAGCAACGTTTCGGAGTAATAGACCTCTTTAAGGCCCGTTTCAAGGCCCGTTTCCATGTCACACTAATGGACAGTGGTACTTCCCTTTAATTAATCCTATCTAAGGAACCTGAATGGTCCGTTTGACTCTCCCTTGCAGTCCCATATAGGGGCCTATGCTAGTAGCCTTAATAAAGCAACTCGCTGGTTCTATTACGCCGGATCAGAACCGCGTACATTTGAGGTCCGGGACCCCCTGCTTCCTGAGATACAGGCCCCGTTATAGGGTGCATGTATCTCCTATGCATTTAAATGTCTCGTGTCACATGACCATGGGATTTAAATGCATAGGAGATACCGGCACCCCATAACGGGGCCTGTATCTCAGGAAGCATGGGTTCCCGGACCTCAAGTCAACGTAGTTCTGCTCCGGAGACCTCCTGCTCACGTGCACTAGTATTACATTTTTTATTAAAACAGCTTCATTTCCTTAGTGGCTAGCCACTAATGCAATGAAGGAATTCAACCTCAATAGCCGGTTTATTGAGGGCAGAGGGGGGGGGGATGAAGCGGGTAGTAGCCCCAGGGAGGGTAATTAAGCCTGCCTGGAAGGTTGCGGGAGGAGTTAACTTGCGGAACCGCTATGGTAATGAAGGGGTTAACCAGTGCTGCTAGCACCTGCTAGGCCTAAACATCCATCCTTGGGGGAACTACCCCCTTCACCCAATCCCTCTACCCACAATAAAGAAAAACACACAACAACTCTACTACCCACCTCCTCTACCCCCAACAACAACCCCCCCTCCCGCCCTCAACACATACAGCACAGTAATGGGCAAAATTACTATTATCGAGATATGGATAATAGTGCATTTGCCCATTCTGTGTGTAAGTGTGAGAGTGTGTGTGTGTGTGTGTGCGTGTGTGTGCGTGTGTGTATGTGTAAGTGGGCGAGTGTGGGTGCATGCGCGCAAGGAGGAGAGTGAGGGGGAGAAGGAGCATGAGGGAGAGAGTGTGAGTGTGAGAAGGAACATAAGGGGGAGAGAGTGAGTGTGAGAAGGAGCATAAGGCGGAGAGGGTGAAGGAGCATAAGGGGGAGAGTTTGAAGGATAGAGTGTGAGGGGGAGAAGGAGCGTAAGGGGGAGAGTTTGAGGGAGAGAGTGTTAGGGGGAGAAGGAGCGTAAGGGGGATAGTGGAGCGTAAGGCAGAGTGTGATGGGGAGAAGGAGTGTGAGGGGGAGAAGGAGTGTAAGGGGGAGAGTGAGGGGGAGAGTGAGGGGGAGATGGAGCGAAAGGGGGAGAGTCTGAGGGGGAGAAGTAGCGTGGGGGGGAGAGTGTGAGGGGAGAAGGAGCGTAAAGGGGAGAGAGTGTGAGGGGAGAAGGAGCGACGGGGGAGAGTGTGAGGGGCAGAGCGTGACGGGGAGAAGGAGCGTGTGGGGGAGAAGGAGCGAAAGTGGGAGAGTGTGAGGGGGATAAGGATTGTAATGGGGAGAGTGTGAGGGGGAGAAGGAGCGTGAAGGGGAGATGGAGCGTAAGGGGGAGAAGGAGCGTAAGGGGGAGAAGGAGCATAAGGGGGAGAAGGAGAGTAAGGGGGTGAAGGAGAGTTAGGGGGTGAAGGAGAGTAAGGGGAGAAGGAGCGTAAGGGGGTGAAGGAGCGTAAGGGGGAGAGTGTGAGGGGGTAAAGGAGCGTAAGGGGGGGAGTGTGAAGGGGGAGAATGTGATAAGGAGGAGGGCGTGAGGGGGTGCAGGAGCGTAAGGAGGAGAGCGTGAGGGGGAGAAGGAGCGTAAGGGGGAGAGCGTGAGGGGGTAAAGGAGCGTAAGGGGGAGAGCGTGAGGGAAGAAGGAGTGTAAGAGCTAGAGAAGGATCGTAAGGGGGTGAAGGAGCGTAAGGGGGAGAGTGTGAGGGGGAGAAGGAGCATAAGGAGGAGAGTGTGAGGGGGAGAAGGAGCATAAGGTGGAGAGTGTGAGGGGGAGAAGGAGCGTGAAGGGGAGAAGGAGCGTAAGGGGGAGAAGGAGCGTAAGGGGGAGAAGGAGCATAAGGGGGAGAAGGAGAGTAAGGGGGTGAAGGAGAGTAAGGGGGTGAAGGAGAGTAAGGGGAGAAGGAGCGTAAAGGGGTGAAGGAGCGTAAGGGGGAGAGTGTGAGGGGGTAAAGGAGCGTAAGGGGGGGAGTGTGAAGGGGGAGAATGTGATAAGGAGGAGGGCGTGAGGGGGTGCAGGAGCTTAAGGAGGAGAGCGTGAGGGGGAGAAGGAGCGTAAGGGGGAGAGCGTGAGGGGGTAAAGGAGCGTAAGGGGGAGAGCGTGAGGGAAGAAGGAGTGTAAGAGCTAGAGAAGGATCGTAAGGGGGTGAAGGAGCGTAAGGGGGAGAGTGTGAGGGGGAGAAGGAGCATAAGGAGGAGAGTGTGAGGGGGAGAAGGAGCATAAGGTGGAGAGTGTGAGGGGGAGAAGGAGAGTGAGGGGGAGAGTGTGAAGGAGAAAAGGAGTTTAAGGGGGAGAGTGTGAGTGGGAGAGGGAGCGTAAAAGGGGCAGTGAGGGATGAGGGAGACAGGGTGACAGACAGGGGGCGAGGGTTGGGGTTCCCCAGAATTTAAAAATCATATTCTGGGGTTTCCTAACCAAAAAAAGTTCACAGAGCATTCCGCATCCTTGTACAATATGCGTAATGTTGGGTATTGTGTGCTATTTTTCAAATATACTTTTGAAACATGTATATATTACGTTGCCATCCATCAGGGCAACGAAAGAGCAAAGAGAGGCAGCACTCAGAGGTAAGTGTACAAAGAATTGTATTGTAGCAGACACAAAAATCTGACTTTCGATTCTCTCTCTCTCTCTCTCTCTCTCTCTTTCTCTATATAGTATACACTGTGTTTGTGATATATATATATATATATATATATATATATATAACAAACAAAGAATAGACTGCGCTCCTCAGGTGTAAAATCAGACTAATTACCAAATGATTGTATTAAATGGATATAGCAAAGGTGAATGGCAAAAGTGAATGCAACAGTATTATGGATGATTGACTCACACTAATAAAAATACATGCAATATGTTATAATAAAATGCTGAGTGCCAATGTTTAAAAAGCTGCTGTAAACACAAATATATGCCAGTGAACAATACAAATATAATAAAATGGCATGTGTTGGTAGTTATGACTACTGCACTACTGAATCCCTCCTGAATGATACTAAATGAATGATGAATGGAAAAATACAGAAAAAATGACACTAAGTGTGTCAAAGATAAAAATAAAAATAAAAAATGTGAAAAATGTAAAAATATATCAACCAAACCAAGGGTCCATGCTAGGATCTGGCTGCTCTCATCAAGGACCAACGAACTCCCAGAAATCTGTGAACAACAAGAAAAGAAAGCGCCCGATCCTAGTGCAGCATGAAAAAATACAATTTAATAAAAATGAATATGAATAAAACCAACAAATGCGAACTCACAAACACAGGATAAATAAATGCATATAATGAGTATACTCATTCGCCAACCGCCCACGTTGTGCCTTGGATGGCGCGCCCTCTCTCTGTCTGGGTTTTCTCAGCTCTGCTGAACCGACATCCAGCAGGGGATACAGGAAAAAGCTCACCACAATGTGACCCGGAAGTCCTCCACAATGTTAGTGTATCCGGATATGAGGTCTGTAGTCCGTGACCCCGCGATGCAGGGGCTGATCAGAGAAGTCTCTCTGCACTCCCAAAGGCAGTCCGTAATGAGGTGGGCAGTGAGGATAGAGTCAAAATATATATCACAGTGTGACAGCAGCTAAAAAACGCTCTTCTCTACGCGTTTCTTCACATAAAGTGATTTCATCTGTGATATATATTTTGACTCTATCCTCACTGCCCACCTCATTACGGACTGCCTTTGGGAGTGCAGAGAGACTTCTCTGATCAGCCCCTGCATCGCGGGGTCACGGACTACAGACCTCATATCCGGATACACTAACATTGTGGAGGACTTCCGGGTCACATTGTGGTGAGCTTTTTCCTGTATCCCCTGCTGGATGTCGGTTCAGCAGAGCTGAGAAAACCCAGACAGAGAGAGGGCGCGCCATCCAAGGCACAACGTGGGCGGTTGGCGAATGAGTATACTCATTATATGCATTTATTTATCCTGTGTTTGTGAGTTCGCATTTGTTGGTTTTATTCATATTCATTTTTATTAAATTGTATTTTTTCATGCTGCACTAGGATCGGGCGCTTTCTTTTCTTGTTGTTCATATATATATATATATATATACACACAGATAAACAGATACACACGCACGCATAAATATGCGCACGAACACAGATGCACAGATAAGCGCACACACAAATACACAGACACACACACAGACACACACACAAAAGGAATATGAAAAGTGACAGATCTAGTATAACAAGTGACTGACATACGCAGGGTTAATAAGAAACGAGACAGTCGGATACACACAGAGAAGTGATCATATGGATAACCTGTATCAGTGACAGACTTCAGGAGAAATTATATGACCCAAATTATTGAGGAACCAACCAGGAGAGGGGCAATACTGGATTTGTTCATATCAAACAATGCAGAGGTAATAACAAATATTCAAGTCCTGGGACATTTGGGTAACAGTGATCATAACATGGTCTCATTTGAAATAAATTATCAAAAACAGATTACAGGCATACCCCGGTTTAAGGACACTCGCGAGTAAGTACATACAGTATCGCCCAATAGGCAAACTGCATCTCACGCATGCGCCTGTTGTCACGTCCTGAACAGCTCCCTACCTGTACCGAAGCTGTGCACAAGCGGGGAGACTATAGAGCCTGTTACAAATGCGTAATTTACATCAGTTATGCACGTATATGAGGATTGCAGTACAGTACATGCATCGATAAGTGGGAAAAAGGTAGTGCTTCACTTTAAGTACATTTTCACTTTACATACATGCTTCGGTCCCATTGCGTACGCTAATGCGGGGTATGCCTGTACTTGGGTTTAACAAAGACCTTAAACTTTGGAAAGGCAGATTTTAATAAACTGAGGTCTAATCTAGTAGTAATACAATGGGATGATGTTTTTGCAGGAAAAATGTAGAAGATAAATGGGCAGTCTTTAAAACATTGTTAGAAAAGCACACTTATCAGTGTATACCCTTGGGTAATAAGTATAAAAGAAATAACTCAAAACCAATGTGGCTAAATAAACAGGTAGGGGAGGAAATGGACAAGAAGAGGAAGGTGTTTAGATTCTTTAAGTCAGAAGGGACGGAGACATCGTATCAGGATTATAAGGAATGTAACAAAAATTGCAAAAGGGCAATCAAATTAGCAAAAATGGATAATGAAAAAAGGATTGCAATAGAAAGTAAGGTCAACCCTAAAAAGTTCTTTAAGTACCTTAATAACAAAAAAATGAGAAAAGAAAATATAGGACCCTTTCAGTGTGAGATGGGTAGGCAGATTATTGGAGATAAGGAAAAAGCTGAGGAATTAAACAAATTCTTTGCCTCTGTGTTTACCAGGGAAGAATCAAATTCAATAGTAGTGCCGCAGGAGGAAGCCACAACCTCCACATTAATGAGCAATTGGTTAACTGAGGAAGAAGTTCATAAGCGACATGAAAAAATGAAAGTAAATAAGGCACCTGGCCCCGATGGCATACATCCAAGAGTTCTCAAGGAGTTAAGCTCAGTAATAGCCAAACCATTATATTTAATATTCAAGGACTCCATTTCCACAGGCTCAGTACCACAAGATTGGCGTAAAGCAGATGTGGTGCATATATTTAAAAAGGGAGCTAGATCACAACCGGGAAATTACAGACCTGTAAGCCTGACTTCAATAGTAGGGAAACTACTTGAAGGTTTAATACGGGATAATATTCAGAAATACCTAATGGAAAACAAAATTATTAGTAATAGTCAGCATGGATTTATGAAGGATAGATCTTGCCAAACTAACCTTATTTGTTTCTTTGAGGAGGTAGGGGTGAGGGGGAGAAGGCACGTAAGAAGGATAGTGTGAGGGGGAGAAGGCGCGTAAGGGGGAGATTGTGAGGGAGAGAAGGAGCATAAGGGGGAGAGTGTGAGTGGGAGTAGGAGTGGAAGGGGGAGAGTGAGAGGGGAAGAAGGAGCATAAGGGGTAGAGCGTGAGGGGGAGAAGGAGCATAATTAGTAGAGCATGAGGGGGAGTGTGTGAGGGGGAGAAGGAGCGTGAGGGGGAGAAGGAGCGTAAGGGGGAGCGTGAGGGGGAGAAGGAGCGTAAGGGGTAGAGTGTTAGGGGGAAAAGTAGCGTAAGAGGAGAGCGTAAGGGGGAGAGCATGAGGGGGTAAAGGAGCAAAAGGGGGAGAGTGTGAGGGGAGAAGGAGCGTAAGGGGGAGAGTGTGAGGGGTAGGAGCGTGAGGGGGAGAAGAAGCGTAAGGGGGAGAGCGTGAGGGGAAAAAGTAGCGTAAGGGCGAGAGCGTGAGGGGGTAAAGGAGCAAAAGGGGGAGAGTGTGAGGGGGAGAAGGAGCGTAAGGGGGAGAGTGAGGGGGAGAAGGAGCATAAGGGGGAGAGCGTGAGGGGGGAGGAGTGTGAGGGGGAGAGTGTAAGGGGGAGAGTGTATGGGGAAGAAGGAGCATAAGGGGGAGAGCGTGAAGAGGGAAAAGGAGTGTGAGGGGTAGAGTGTAAGGGGGAGAGTGTGAGGGGGAGAAGGAGCATAAGGGGGAGAGTGTGAGGGGGAGAAGCAGTGTGAGGGGGAGAAAGAGCGTAATGGGGAGAGTGTAAGGGGGAGGAGCATAAGGTGGAGAGCGTGAGGGGGGAGAAGGAGTGTGAGGGGGAAAGTGTAAGGGGGAGAGTGTGAGGGGAAGAAGGAGCATAAGGCGGAGAGCGTGAGGGGGAGAGCGTAAGGGGGAGAGCATGAGGGGGAGAAGTAGTGTAAGGGGGAGAGTGTTAGGGGGAGAAGGAGCGTAAGGGGGAGAGCGTGAGGGGAAAAAGTAGCATAAGAGGAGAGTGTGAGGGGAGAAGGAGCGTGAGGGGGAGAGTGTGAGGGGGAGAAGGAGCATAAGGTGGAGAGTGTGAGGGAGAGAAGGAGAGTGAGGGGTAGAGTGTGAGGGGGAGAATGAGCGTAAGGGGAGAGTGTGAGGGGAAGAAGGAGCATAAGGTGGAGAGAGTGAGGGGGAGAAGGAGAGTGAGGGGGAGAGTGGAGGGGGAGAATGAGCATAAGGGGGAAAGTGTGAGGGGGAGGAGCATAAGGTGGAGAGTGTGAGGGGGAGAAGGAGAGTGAGGGGGAGAGTGTGAGCGGCAGAAGGAGCAAGAGGGGGAGAGTGTGAGGGGGAGAAGGAGCATAAGGGGAGAGCGTGAAAGGATAGTGAGGGGGAAAAGGAGCGTAAGTGGGATAGTGAGTGGGAGAAGGAGCATAAGGTGGAGAGTGTGAGGGGGAGAAGGAGAGTGAGGGGGAAAAGGAGAGTGAGGAGGAGAGTGTGAGTGGGAGAATGAGCGAAAGGGGGAGAGTGTGAGGGGGAGAAGGAGCATAAGGGGGAGAAGGAGCGAAAGGGGAGATCGTGAGGGGTAGAAGGAGCGTAAGGGGGATAGTGTGAGGGGGAGAAGGTGCATAAGGGGGAGAGTGTGAGGGGGAGAAGGAGCATAATGGGGAGAGTGTGAGTGGGAGAAAGAGCATAAGGCGGAGAGTGTGAGGGGGAGAAGGAGATTGAGGGGGAGACTGTGAGGGGGAGAAGGAGAGTGAGGGGGAGAGTGTGAGTGGGAGAAGGAGCGAAAAGGGGAGAGTGAGTGGGAGAAGGAGCGTAAGGGGAGAGTGTGAGGGGGAGGAGCGTAAGGGGGAGAGTGTGAGGGGGAGGAGCGTAATGGGAGAGTGTGAGGGGGAGAAGGATCATAAGGGGGAGATTGTGAGGGAGAGAAGGAGCATAAGGGGGAGAGTGTGAGGGGGAGAAGGAGCATAAGGGAGAGAGCATGAGGGGGAGAAGGAGTGTAAGCAGGAGAGTGTGAGGGGGAGGAGGAGCGTAAGGGAGAGAGCGTGAGGGGGGAGAAGGAATGTAAGCGGGAGAGTGTGAGGGGGAGAAGGAGCGTAAGGGGAGAGTGTGAGGGGAAGGAGCGTAAGGGGAGAGCATGAGGGGTTAAAGGAGCGTAAGGGGGAGAGTGTGTGGGGGAGAAGGAGCGTAAGGGGAGAGCGTGAGGGGTAAAGGAGCGTAAGGGGCATAGTGAGGGGAAAAGGAGAATAAGGGGGAGAGTGTGAGTGGGAGAAGGAGCATAAGGTGGAGAGTGTGAGGGGAGAAGGAGCGAAAGTGGGGGAGTGTGAGGGGGAGAAGGAGCGTAAGGGGAGAGTGTGAGGGGGAGGAGCGTAAGGGGGAGAGTGTGAGGGGGAGGAGCGTAATGGGGAGAGTGTGAGGGGGAGAAGGAGCGTAAGGGGAGAGTGTGAGGGGGAGAAGGAGCATAAGGTGGAGAGCGTGAGGGAAAGAATGAACGCAAGGGGGAGAGTGTGAGGGGGAGAAGGAGCGTAAGGGGGAGAGTGTGAGGGGGAGAAGGAGCGTAAAGGGGAGAGCGTGATGGGGTAAATTAGCGTAAGGGGAGAGTGTGAGGGGGAGATGGAGCATTAGGGGAGCGTGTGAGGGGGAGGAGCGTGAGGGGGAGAAGGAGCGTAAGGGGGAGAGTGTGAGGGGGAGAAAGGGCGTAAGGTGGAGAGTGTGAGAGGAAGAAGGAGAGTGAGGGGGAGAGTGTGAGGGGGAGAAGGAGCGTAAGGGGGAGAGCATGAGGGTGTAAATTAGCGTAAGGGGGAGAGTGTGAGGGAAGGAGTGTAAGAGGGAGAGAAGGATCGTAAGGGGGTGAAGGAGCGTAAGGGAAAGAGTGTGAGGGGGAGAAGGAGCCTTAGGGGAGAGTGTGAGGGGGAGAAGGAGAGTGAGGGGGAGAGTGTGAGGGGGAGAAGGAGAGAGTGGGAGAAGGAGAGTGGGGGGGAGAGTGTGAAGGAGAAAAGGAGTTTAAGGAGGAGAGTGGGAGAGGGAGCGTAAAAGGGGCAGTGAGGGATGAGGGAGACAGGGTGACAGACAGGGGGCGAGGGTTGGGGTTCCCCAGAATTTAAAAATCATATTCTGGGGTTTCCTAACCAAAAAAAGTTCACACAGCATTCAGCATCCTTGTACAATATGCGTAATGTGGGTATTGTGTGCTATTTTTCAAATATACTTTTGAAACATATATATATTACGTTGCCATCCATCAGGGCAGCGAAACAGCAAAGAGAGGCAGCACTCAGAGGTAAGTGTACAAAGAATTGTATTGTGGCAGACACAAAAATCTGACTTTCGATTCTCTCTCACTCTCTCTCTTTATATAGTATACACTGTGTGTGTGATATATATATATATATATATATATACGCACAGATAAACAGATACACACGCACGCATAAATATGCGCACGCACACAGATGCACAGATAAGCGCACACACAAATACACACACACAGACACACACACAAAAGGAATATGAAAAGTGACAGATCTAGTATAACAAGTGACTGACATACGCAGGGTTAAAAAGAAAAGAGACAGTCGGATACACACAGAGAAGTGATCATATGGATAACCTGTATCGGTGACAGACTTCAGGAGAAATTATATGACCCAAATTATTGAGGAACCAACCAGGAGAGGGGCAATACTGGATTTGTTCATATCAAACAATGTAGAAGTAATAACAAATATTCAAGTCCTGGGACATTTGGGTAACAGTGATCATAACATGGTCTCATTTGAAATAAATTATCAAAAAACAGATTACAGGCATACCCCGGTTTAAGGACACTCGCGAGTAAGTACATACAGTATCGCCCAATAGGCAAACTGCATCTCACGAATGCGCCTGTTTCATGTCCTGAACAGCTCCCTACCTGTACCGAAGCTGTGCACAAGCGGGGAGACTATAGAGCCTGTTACAAATGCGTAATTTACATCAGTTATGCACGTATATGACGATTGCAGTACAGTACATGCATCGATAAGTGGGAAAAAGGTAGTGCTTCACTTTAAGTACATTTTCACTTTACATACATGCTTCGGTCCCATTGCGTACGCTAATGCGGGGTATGCCTGTTCTTGGGTTTAACAAAGACCTTAAACTTTGGAAAGGCAGATTTTAATAAACTGAGGTCTAATCTAGTAGTAATACAATGGGATGATGTTTAAGCAGGGAAAAATATAGAAGATAAATGGGCAGTCTTTAAAACATTGTTAGAAAAGCACACTTATCAGTGTATACCCTTGGGTAATAAGTATAAAAGAAATAACTCAAAACCAATGTGGCTAAATAAACAGGTAGGGGAGGAAATGGACATGAAGAGGAAGGCGTTTAGATTCTTTAAGTCAGAAGGGACGGAGACATCGTATCAGGATTATAAGGAATGTAACAAAAATTGCAAAAGGGCAATCAAATTAGCAAAAATGGATAATGAAAAAAGGATTGCAATAGAAAGTAAGGTCAACCCTAAAAAGTTCTTTCAGTACCTTAATAACAAAAAAATGAGAAAAGAAAATATAGGACCCTTTCAGTGTGAGATGGGTAGGCAGATTATTGGAGATAAGGAAAAAGCTGAGGAATTAAACAAATTCTTTGCCTCTGTGTTTACCAGGGAAGAATCAAATTCAAAAGTAGTGCCGCAGGAGGAAGCCACAACCTCCACATTAATGAGCAATTGGTTAACTGAGGAAGAAGTTCATAAGCGACTTGAAAAAATGAAAGTAAATAAGGCACCTGGCCCCGATGGCATACAGCCAAGAGTTCTCAAGGAGTTAAGCTCAGTAATAGCCAAACCATTATATTTAATATTCAAGGACTCCATTTCCACAGGCTCAGTACCACAAGATTGGCATAAAGCAGATGTGGTGCCTATATTTAAAAAGGGAGCTAGATCACAACCGGGAAATTACAGACCTGTAAGCCTGACTTCAATAGTAGGGAAACTACTTGAAGGTTTAATACGGGATAATATTCAGAAATACCAAATGGAAAACAAAATTTTTAGTAATAGTCAGCATGGATTTATGAAGGATAGATCTTGCCAAACTAACCTTATTTGTTTCTTTGAGGAGGTAAGTAGGAATTTAGACCAGGGTAATGCAGTTGATGTGGTCTACTTAGATTTTGCAAAGGCTTTTGATACGGTTTCACACAAGAGGTTGGTGTACAAAATAAAGAAAATTGTACTCACTAATACAGTAATATATGCACCTGGATTAAAAACTGGTTAAAGGACAGACAACAGAGGGTTGTCATAAATGGAACTTTTTCAGGTTGGGCTAAAGTCGTGAGTGGAGTACCTCAGGGATCGGTTTCATCACTCACAGGTTTTTTACCTCCCACAACGGACATTGACTGAGCTCTATTCCAATTGCCTGATTTTGGGGCTTTCTTGTAAGTTCCCATTGCATCTGTGTGTTCCATGATGTTTGCTCACTAAATCCATTTGTTGTCCTTTCAATCCGTGCAGCAATTCTTTATTGTCCACTCTCCATGTCCCCATTATAGTTATAGGGTTATCATAATTTCATCACACAGTGTTGCACTATCATCTGTGTGATGCTTTGTCCCTTTATGTTCACCCGGTGTACTGCGCTCCCTGACTTCTCGACACTACAACTAGTAAAGGATCAACAAGGAAGATCCATTGGAGGTTGAGCTACAATTGAACACTGGTTGTGTATTTTATTTTCTCCTTTTTTCTTTTTATTGTTGCCTCACCCTTATTGTTGGTTCACCATTTTATGTCATTTTTCCCTACCTGGAACACCCTCAGGAGCGCCTGGTGATTTCCGTGTTCTTTTATCAAACGAGCAATGAATGGAAGGGAAGTAAACATAATTATGCCCCTTTACAAAGCACTAGTAAGACCACACCTTGAATATGGAGTACAATTTTGGGCACCAAATCCTAAGAAAAGACATTATGGAACTAGAGAGAGTGCAGAGAAAATTAATAAAGGGGGTGGACAATCTAACTTATGAGGAGAGGCTAGCTACACAGCAGGGGGTTCCTGCAAACTGAATGGGACTGCAGGGACCCCTGCTGTGTCAATCCGATGGGCCATTAAGAATTTTACAGAAATGTTGAGTCAATTACTGTGAGATACCCCAGAATCTCCAAGGAATTTCTCCGGTAAGCGTTCTAATACTGGTGGCTGCATCAGTAAATTAGTTTTAGTTACATTAGAAAAGAGGCATCTAAGAGGCGATATGATAACTATATACAGTACAAATATATTCGGGGACAATACATGGAGCTTTCAAAAGACCTATTCATCCCACGGGCAGTACTAAGGACTCGGGGCCATCCCTTAAGGTTGGAGGAAAGGAAATTTCACCAGCAACAAAGGAAAGGGTTCTTTACAGTAAGGGCAGTTAAAATGTGGAATTCATTACCCATGGAGACTGTGATGGCAGATACAATAGATTTGTTCAAAAAAAGGTTGGATATCTTTTTAGATGGGAAAGGTATACAGGGATATACCAAATAAGTATACAGTACATGGGAAGGATGTTGATCCAGGGATTAATCCAATAGCCAATTCTTGGAGTCAGGAAGGAATTAATTTTTCCCCTTAATGGGGTTTTTTGTTTGCCTTCCTCTGGATCAATAAGTAAGTATAGATATAGGATAAAGGGCCTTATGCAGAAAGCATCGTTATTTCGAAATTCGCCATTTTTTGTACAATTTCGCGCAGAAACCGGCAGAAAATGGCGAGTTCCGAAAAACGCGCCATTTTGTTTTTTCAATTGCTAAAACTCGCCTCGCGGCTGGCGAGAACCTCCATCTCGCCATTTTTAAAACTCTCCGAATGCAGAGAGGTGCGAACGGCATAAAGCGGCTGTTCGCGCCAAAAAATGCTGCGATTCTCGCATTTTTGCCGCGCCAGGAAAAGATGGCAAGATGGCGCTCGCCGCCTATAGTAAAGGGGAAAAAAAGGCGCAAATTTGTTTTTACACGTTTCTGAAGCGCGCATCTCGCCAATTTAAACTCGCCACACGCATCCATGTTAAACATAGCAGAATTCGCACTTTTCTGCATATGGAGAATAAAACTCTCCAAAAAAGCTACTTTTTATGAAATTCGCCAATTTTAAAATTCTATGCTCTCTGCATAATGCCCAAAGTATCTGTTGTCTAAATTTAGCATAGGTTGAACTTTATGGACCTACATCTTTTTTCAACCTCATCTACGATGTAACTATGTAAGTTACAATAAAAGCCAGACAAACACTCCGGGTATCAACGTTTTATTTAAACACCTGAAATCTTGACCCTCCGCCTGCAGTTTGGGAAAGGCAGAGGTTTTGGGATCTGTGTGTGTGGGGTTTACTGTGTCTGGGGAGACCCCTAAATGTTCTGTGTGACCCCTAAATGTTCTCTCTGTGTTTGGGAAGACCCCTAAATGTTCTCTCTGTGTTTGGGAAGACCCCTAAATGTTCTGTGTGACCCCTAAATGTTCTCTCTGTGTTTGGGAAGACCCCTAAATGTTCTGTGTGACCCCTAAATGTTCTCTCTGTGTTTGTGAAGACCCCTAAATGTTCCCCAGTGTCGCTCGCTTCAAAATAACCCAGAAAAGTAGCCTTGAGCCCTCGGTGGCAGGGCGCTATGCCCAGAGGGACTAGGCTCCCCTTACCTGTGAGTGTGGACTGCGTCCCCCCTGGCCTCTCCCCCCCTCTGGCAGCAGGGCTGACGTGGCAGGGGGAAGGGCCAGGGAGGTTAGAAATAGAGAGGCAGGGGCACGGGGTCAGTCTGCACCCGGGCATGAGATTCCCGCCCACTCTGCCCTTTAATGTGAATACTGTTACATATGTTGTTTGTACGTGTTTAAAATAAAAAAAGGAATAAATAAATAACTAGAATTTATACTGACTTTGTGTTAGTAACTCCCTTAACTTCTCCAACAGCTGTTGAGTTCCCCTTTGGCGCTTAACGTGTTAGAAACACGTGTCACTATTTCTCTGCATTAATTTGCAGGTCATTGGAAGAGTTGCACAGTGACAGCAATTTGTACACTCACCATCTTCGCCCGAGGCGGCTCCTCCTTTTCAGCCATTGTTTGCTCCTCCTGGCTGAATTGCGGCTGTGGTCTTATCCCCTCTCTGCCTCCGATCTGTATGAAGGACAATGCTTTTAGAGATATTCTGGGCCCTTCCAACTCCCCAATCGGACCGTTCCTCCCCCTGACCTTGCAGCGCACAGTATTACCTGCTATGATGCCTCTCAGCATACCATGGTAACTGATTCTGAACATACATGTGTCCTTTCTACATGTTACTCAGCTTCTATGACCAGGGCCGCAGACAGGTTTCCTGGGGCCCAGGACTAGAGCTTCCACCGGGGCCCCCCACCCACGTGTTGGCGACATTGCGAGCACCCTCTACCCCCATTTTCTCTTACACTGACCCCTTCTCACACACCACCTCGCTCTCTCATCCCCCTCTTACACTCCCACCTCTGTCTGTCAGTCTCCCCTTCTCTCTTACACCCCTCTGTCTCAAACTCCCCCCTCTGATCCCACACTACATAACCCCAATCCCCAGTACACTCACACAATAAGTCCCCTCCCCAAATACACACACATACACAGTAAGCGCCCCTTCCCAAATACACAAACACAATACGCACCCCCCCCCCAAATTAACAATGGCACAAATAAATTAGCTTATAATTAAAAATTCGTAGAGCGTTGGATCCCTTTTTTACTGACCCCTCCTCAAATACACACACATACTGTACAGAGTAAGCGCACCTTCCCAAATGCACATAAACACACACACACACAATAAGCCCCCCTTCCCAAATACACACACAAACACAATAAGCGCCCCTTCCCAAATACACACACACACACAATAAGCCCGCCTTCCCAAATACACACACACAATAAATACCCTTCCCAAATACACACACACACACACACACACACACAATAAAGACCCCTCCTGAAATACACACACACTAAGCCCGCTGCTCAAAGGTTGTCCTTTAATCAGATCTTACCCGAGGTGTCTCTCTCTCCCTGGGGAAAGTGCGCCTTTACGCTGGGAGGCTCCTTCCGCTCTGAAATGTCCAAGTATCCGCTCTACAAGTAGCTCACGTTGGGAGAAAACTCCTTTGAGAGGGTGAAGGGGAGAAGGAGCGTAAGGGGGAGAGTTTGAAGGAGAGAGTGTGAGGGGGAGAAGGAGCGTAAGGGGGAGAGTTTGAGGGAGAGAGTGTGAGGGGGAGAAGGAGCGTAAGGGGGAGAGTTTGAGGGAGAGAGTGTGAGGGGGAGAAGGAGCGTAAGGGGGATAGTGGAGAGTAAGGCGGAGTGTGAGGGCGAGAAGGAGTGTGAGGGGGAGAAGGAGTGTAAGGGGGAGAGTGAGGGGGAGAGGGAGGGGGAGATGAAGCGAAAGGGGGAGAGTCCAACTCCTGCCTCTGGCACCCTGAACGAGGCCTTATGGCGGCGCGCGGTCCGACGCTTTAGGCCTTCAGCAGAGGTCGGCAACCTGTGGCCCCCGAGCCGCACGCGGCTCTTTCCGCCCCTACTCGCGTCTCTCTGCAGGTTGCCGACCCACAGCTGCTGCCTCTCCCCCTCACTATCCTGCCGGCAAACCTAATATGATCCACAGAGGGGGCCTGCTGGGAGGTGTCCGTGCCGGTGCCTGACTGGTAGAAGGGAGGTTCCCCTGACAGGCACCTCTGTGGGCACCTTTCAGCAGGAAGCTCGGCAGGCCCCCTCCACAGGCCTCTAACAGGCCCCCTCCCTCCTCCAGGGCAGCAGCTCACTCAGATCCTCTCTCCCCTATCCCTGTCCCCCCTCTCTCTCATCCACTATCCCTGTCCCCCCTCTCTCTCATCCACTATCCCTGTCCCCCCTCTCTCTCATCCACTATCCCTGTCCCCTCTCTCTCTCATCCACTATCCCTGTCCCCCCTCTCTCTCATCCACTATCCCTGTCCCCTCTCTCTCTCATCCACTATCCCTGTCCCCTCTCTCTCTCTCATCCACTATCCCTGTCCCCTCTCTCTCTCATCCACTATCCCTGTCCCCCCTCTCTCTCATCCACTATCCCTGTCCCCTCTCTCTCTCATCCACTATCCCTGTCCCCTCTCTCTCTCATCCACTATCCCTGTCCCCTCTCTCTCTCATCCACTATCCTTGTCCCCTCTCTCTCTCATCC